>NC_136806.1:14703783-14733783 GCF_951216825.1 Electrona antarctica
GTAGGAAAATATGCAAAATAATAGAAAATATGAAAAAGCTACTACTGTGGAAGGGTTATCATGTATTAATTTACTTGTATTGATCCTATAAACAATTTAATATAGGTCTAGTTTTTCCCACCAATTTTGGAGCTCTGGCTCATGGACTAAGAACCTAAAAGAACTGAACCGGTTCCCATTGGGAATCAACCGGTGGAAAGGGGGTCTCAGAGTTACAGACCTGTAAGGGTCCATTTGGACCGCTGCCATCGAGAAACTTTTTGACTCTGATTTGTGTGACACTCTTGTGTGATGAAGTACTGTAGTAGGGCATTCATTTTACAAAAAAAGAATAAAATAAAAAAATAAAACATACAAAAGTTGACCCCCCCCCCCACATGTGTGCTCATGCATGCGCACACATACACACACACATTATATAGTTCGTGTACGATGAATAGCTCACAACGCGACACACTGTGAGCTTGAAGACAGGATATTTTCACTCTTTTTTTTTTTTACTTAGGAAAATGTAATATTTTGGACAGTTTTTTGACAACGTAATGACACGCCCCAAAAACAGGAATGCCAGGTTCAAAGTTTTGAGTTTGTGTAGCAGTTATTTTTCTGAGAGACATTTGGTGTGGACAGATTTTAAAAACAAAACAGTCCAAGTACTGTTGCAACTCAGGTCCGTTTGACTAAGAATAGAGCGTTTACGTTTAACATTCACTGTGAGCCTGTGAAGTGAAGTGAAGTAAAAATCCTTCTCGATGTGACAAAACTTCCATCTTCTGCTCAACGCTCTCTCCCGAGTGTCCGTTGAACTCCCAGAGTGGACATAATGTAGCAGCAGAGTTTCTGCCTGATGACCTAAAACTCGCTATGTACATACTGTACTGTAGGCGGCCATTTTGGAAATAACTCCTCCTGCTTCCTCCGGGCACACTGGGAAAGACCTACGTTTGTATGAGTAGTACCGCTCAAGGAAATGACGTTGACAAATCTGTCACATTCTGTTCTGTTTACATTCTCCGTGAATGAAACAAGTGTTGGTGATTGCATGAAAAATATGGTAGGCCTATCCGGGTGGAAATTAAATGCATCCGACGGATGTTCCGAAAAGTTTGAGAACCATTGTACACTAAAATGGAACAGAGCCTTAATTAGTATCATCGGTAACACCTGTGAAGGAAGTCGGAAGAGGCCCGGAAGTAGGAAGTGTTATTTTCCAAAATGACGTGTGCGCATAGAACCTATGTTGGCTCTTCACACGGGGGACCCGGGTTCGAATCGTTACAGACACACACGCACGTGCACGCGCACACACACACACACACACACACACACACACACACACACACACACACACACACACACACACACACACACACACACACACACACAGAACCAAATGGACCCGTAGGGTCAGACTTAAAAGGGACACCACCCCACCACTCTTGACCGGCGCGTCGATCATCTCTCAATAAATTAATTAAAATGTCTTTTAAACACTTAAAAGTGTGACTTTCACACAGACATACATAGTACACGTGTACACACGCAGACGCACGTACACACACACACACACACATAAGGACGTGCATGCACATGTACTTTGTCACCATTTTGGTTGGTGGCATGTGTTCTATGGTAAAAACAAACGCCCTCCTGCGCTCCTCTTCCCTGCGCCGAGCGCATAGCGGCTCGGCGCTCTCTCTCTCCTGGCGGCCGGCGTTTTTTTTCCCCCAGCGCTACGCTCCCTGGACGCATTGAGGTGGAAACAGGGCGACTTCACGCAGAGTCATAGGTCATAGGTGTCGGACGTAGTTTCCTGGAAACGTCCCGAAGAAACGACTCCTCCTCGATGTTCCTGCGAACAAGCATACAGCGCACACACACGCACACACACACACACAGCGACGCATTGTGAGCTTGTAGATCTGCTACTTTTCAAAAGATTTTTATACATTTGAAAACTTGAAATGGGACATTCCGCATAAAGAGTACTTTCTACTTTTGGTACTTTAAGTACATTTTCATGTCAATACTTTTGTACTTTTGCTCAACTACATTTTTTTAATTCCGGACTTTTACTTGTAACAGAGTATTTCTGCATTGCAGTATTGATACTCTTACTTAACCCCTTTTGGACTGAATTAACCCATTCAGGGCGGGTTTTAAGCATGTTATACTTTAGCTATTGAAAAATAGCAGATCTACAAGCTCATAGCGCAGCACCGAGTGCCGCGCTACAAGCTTGTAGATTTGCTTTTTTTTTTCTCGTGAAAATGTGTGCAAATCTTGGAATAGTATTCAGAGCGAACGTTTATAACTCAAATCTTTGCTTCTGGGGGGTCCCTGGAACAACATATTTTCAGATGGGGGTCGGCAGGCCAATTACATACATTTTTGGGGGTCCTTGACATGAAATAGTTTGAGCACCACTGACATAGAAACAGGGTTTTTCAGAAAACTGTCAGGATTTAGAAGACTTTTTGTAGAATCGACCTCAGGTCTAACATTTGAGTACTTTTCCCAGTTTCGCAGTAGTGTCGTCTCACCTACGAACCATCCGTCGTCACACTGCTCCATCACGTCGATGACGTCTCCTTCTCTCAACTCCAGCTCGTCCTCATTGCGGGGAGAGTAGTTATACAGCACCTGGAACCTGCACGCACACATGTTTTTATTGCTGCAATTAGGACAAACATTTTACGACGCAAATCATATTTAGTTTTCACCCCTAACCCTAGCCTCGCCCCCCTCGTCCTGTAGACTTCGCCCGTGATTTGAGACAAAGCCCGTGATTTGAGACAAAGCTGGGACTCCGGGGGACTCGGGTGAGTGGACAACAGTGACCAATATGAAAAATATCAATTGTAGGCCGAGGAGGGGATATAATAACATTCGAAAATTTGGAGAAAAGAAAAAACAGAATTCCCATATATGGGCGGGACTGCCGTCGTATATACTTCACCCGTTTTGCGTGACCGATTTGTAAAGAAGCGCCTACAGGTATATAATTTCCTTGGACGAAATGTCCTTGGGCGAATGAATGAATGAATGAATGAATGAATGAATGTATGAATGAACAGATTGGATGAACAGTGCACTCACGGCTCTCCTCCACACTGGAGTCCATCTTGACTGAAGGCTGGCCGCTGTGAGAGAGAGAGAGAGAGAGAGAGAGAGAGAGATTTGTACGTTTTACACGTTGAACAGTATACGGTTGGTTAATTGCATCAATCAGACACAGTACACATATTGTTATGTGTGACTTGTTCGAAGTCTTGAGAAGTGCTATTAGCTCCATCTAGGGGACACCACATGCCATCACACACACAGCCTTTCAGCTATGACGAGTGCACTGCAGACAACACCACAGGGAGTGTGAGTGTGTGTGTGCATGCACATGCTGTTAACCCAACCTGAATCATCTCTTAATTGTAAGCAAAAAGTTTTAACTGTACAACAACTTATCCACACTTGTGAGGACCTGGAACATGGTTCCTCACAATCATGTCTATTTTGTTCATCAAATTCTACTATATTTGTGAGGATATTCGGCACTCACAAGTATAGCAACACACACACACACACACACACGCAGTCGCACACACACACACACACACGCACACACGCAATGCACGTGTACCCTGGGTGCGGGGGAGTGGGGGTGACCTCTTCCGGGGGAGTGGCAGGATCGTCTGGAGAGCACAGGGCTGCGGGGGGGTTTCCCCACCACCACTATGTCTCTCTGAGCCAGCTACACACACACACACACACACACACGCACACGCACACACGCACGCACGCACGCACGCACGCACGCACGCACGCACGCACGCACGCACGCACGCACGCACGTACGCACGCGCAAACACAAATATAATACAGATAAAACCCTCAATGGTAAAACTGCACTGCAGTCTGTAAATATTTCACTGTGAACAGAACAGAAGCATGCGGTGAAACACGTAGAAACACAGGTGGTCAGCGGGTGAAGAAGTGGGTCAAGTGCGGTGTGTAATGTGTGTCTGAGGGACTGCCCGCGGCCCGGAATGCAGAGCGCCATATTTAGACGGAGGAGAGCCACATTCATTCAGGTGTTATATTTAGGACGGGTTGACTTAGCGCCATCCCCCATAACTCAGAACATACATGGTATGTGGCCCGGGGGCCACATGCGGCCCCCACCACCACTTAATGCGGCCCGCAGGTTAATATCAGAATATTGACACATTATTTATTTCAGCTGTTACTTTCGTCTATATTAGTAGCCAAATGACTAGTATTAACATTTTATTGTCTTTTTTATGTCAATGTAGTTGCATTTAAGTAACCTATAATTAAATGCATTTGAAATTAACATGTTAACAGGATTAACAGGATTCCTATTCAAAAATAGCAAAAATGGCAAGCTCAAAACATGTCTCAGTGTGACGCGTTTTGAGCTTGTAGATCTGCTTTGATACGACAGTAATGCAAAGTGTGGAACTATACTGACACTCCATCAATTTAATGGATAAAGCTAAAGAAATGCACCATTTACTATCTAAAATAACCTATAAACTCCAATAAGGACGAAGACAGAAAGAAAGAAAGAAAAAAATCACACCCGTGTGAAGTGAGGGGCTCTCATATCATCATTACATCATCATACATCTTCTCATTCCGGCCAATCACAATTTGCGTCTTACATTTTCTGCCCTCACTTTTTATCCTCAGTATGTGCTTTTCTCAGCCAATCAAATCATCGCTATGGGGTGATCAGCCAATCAAATCATCGCTAAAATCCACACGCGCACACACACAAAGCTGGGCATCGGAGGGGCTAGGATCCCTCAAAAATCAAACAAAATGTTTTATGGTGGGTGGGGTGGGGTGGGGTGGAGGGGAAGGGGTTGTACCTTGGAGCGGGGGGACCGCGTCTCCGAGCGGAGTCTAGCGCAGAGTGGGGGTGGGGAGGGAGGAGGGGAGGCGGTGGGGGAGGGGGAGGGCAGGAACGGCTTGGAGGAGGAGAAGCAGAGGGGGAGGGCAGGGGGCGAGGGGGAGGTCGCAGAGGGGAGGCGCGCACAGGAGGAGGAAGAGGAGGAGGTGACGGGGTAGTGGGGTCCACTAGCCTGTTGATACAGAGACAGAGTAATGAGATACACACACACTTGCAACCCATGTCCAGTTAGCCCATTTGTAAACCATATGGGAACTACATGGGTCTGCCCACTTCCAACCCATGCCCAGTTAGCCCATATGTAAACCATATGGGGACTACATGGGTCTGCCCACTTCCAACCCATGCCCAGTTAGCCCATATGTAAACAATATGGGGACTACATGGGTCTGCCCACTTCCAACCCATGCCCAGTTAGCCCATATGTAAACCATATGGGGACTACATGGGTCTGCCCACTTCCAACCCATGCCAGTTAGCCCATATGTAAACCATATGGGGACTACATGGGTCTGCCCACTTCCAACCCATGCCAGTTAGCCCATATGTAAACCATATGGGGACTACATGGGTCTGCCCACTTCCAACCCATGCCAGTTAGCCCATATGTAAACCATATGGGGACTACATGGGTCTGCCCACTTCCAACCCATGCCAGTTAGCCCATATGTAAACCATATGGGGACTACATGGGTTTGCCCACTTCCAACCCATGCCAGTTAGCCCATATGTAAACCATATGGGGACTACATGGGTTTGCCCAGTTCCAAGTTGACACACTCACACACACGCATGCATGCATGGCTACAAAGCACCAATCCATCAACAGATACAAATAATTGATGTATTCTTCGGCACCATGTGCAAAAGTATAAAAACCAAAAAATGGGCTATTTTCTCCAGTGCCCATACAGTATGTGACCACAGCAAATGGGAACAGTCGGCCATTGACACCAACTCCAACCGTTACATTGTCAGCTCACTCGGTGTGACAGCAACAACCTTCATGCCTTGTACAGAAACCATTCACTTTAGATCCCACTGAGCAGTAGTCGTCAAAATGGGTTATAATTGGTCTAAAATGTAAGTTTTTTTTAGCTGTCTAAGTTTAGCCTAGACTTTGAAACGACGTTGTTTCAACGTCGTTTTTTAACCCATTTTTAGACGGCCCTTTAGACGGATATTACTAACAGACGTCTATTAGCCAAAACAATGCACAGTGGGATTAGTTGACTGAGTGCAACTACGCCCGCCACAGGTCTGAAACACGGCAGTCTTTGGCCCCATTTACACTGGCAGCCAAATCTAGCCTGAATCAGATCTGAGCCACATCCAGATTGGAATCTGATTCGTTTCAATGAGTCATGTGACCTGTTAGACTCATTTAAACCAATCGGATTTCAATCTTGATGTGGCACAGATCTGATTCAGGCTAGATTTGTCTGCCAGTGTAAATGGGGCCTTAGAGCCGTCTGTTAGCATACATACCCGAGGTGTTAGTTAGCATATTATTAGCGGACCAAGGCAAACCAGCTGAGAGCCACGAAGCACAATAATCAAGTTAAAGGGGTGTAAGTGATACTTTTCTGTCACAAAGAAAATAAGAAATATCTGCAAATTCCAATCACAATCCTTGCTATAGTATGTTTGTGTTTCAGTAACCGGTCTTACGGTTCCTCCAGAGCTTTAGCAGGTCAGGACACCAATTTGATCCAATCAGGAGAGAGAGCTCGTAATAATAAAGAAAGAAATGAGCAGACAAATTGGAACTGAAACAGTATCAAATTGAAGCTGATGAATATTACCCGTAAACAGAATTTTCTGTTTACTGGAGAGATTGGGACTCGGGGGACCCCTGTTACTGAACAAACATTCTATACTATAGTAACTCTCTCTCTCTCTTTTAGTTTTTAACAAAGCACATCACTCTCATCACTTACACTCCCTTTATGAAAGTCCAGTCCAGAACATCACAACATTGTCCAGGAGAGAGAAAGAGGGAGAATGAAGTGTTGAGGTTGTGGATTAGAGGGGATGAATGGATGCAATGAATGGGATGCAATGCAGGTTAGGGACACTTTCATCCCAGAATTAGTCTTCTCAAGGACACACATCCTGACGCCAGCAGAACAAGCTCCCAAAACATTAGTTAAAAAACCTTGCATAAGACCGCAGCAGTAGAGGTTATCCCTGGCTTTTGTACTTAGCTGTGCGCCCAGTGTCACGTCCGGAAAATAGCGCCCGGAAAAACAAGCTGGCGCCGCGTCACGCTGCGACGCGTTGTGAGCTTGTTAGATGGGCTAATTTCCGGTGCGTGACGTCTACAGCTAGGGCGTAAACTAAGTAGAAGTCAGGCTTTAATTAGCTGCTGCTTATCGCTCACCCGCCAAGCTGTGTTCTACCTGAGCCTCTGTTTGCCCCTCTGGCGCCACCCTGTGGCTGTGCTGATTGTGGTCTAGTGAACTGGGTGCCATTGTCCCGCGTGGTTCCGTCTGGGGTTCCATGACCCTTGGGTTGGGTTCCGCCATGATGGGTTCCTCTCTGTTCTTCTCTCCTAGCAAGGTTATCATATATTTAAAATTTAAAATAGTTTTAATTAGTTTCTAAAGCAGGGTTTGCTAGTTTAGTTTTTATTTTGTGAAAAAAGGCTTTGTTTGTAGTTTTTATTAGTTTTAGTGTTATTTTTATTTTTGTATTTTGTTATAAGAAAACAGAAACTAAAGACATTCTATCTATGTCTATGATTTTAGTTTCAGTTAGTTTGGAAAACACACGTTTCGGTTAGTTATCGTTGTTTTATAAAGCCTCGTTTTTCATTCGGTTAAACTCGAGTAAACTGAAGTAGTCTGCGTTAGTTGGTTAGTTTTATTTGACTACGATAAGCTTGCCTCCTAGCTGGGGTTCTAAGTGCTCTGTGGGGTTGTCTCTGCTCTCGTGGATCAGCAGGCGTTCTGCATTCTCCTCTTCTCCTGCCAATGGCGCCTCCTGGTGGATCAGCAGGCGCCCTGCGTTCTCCTCTTCTCCTGCCAATGGCGCCTCCTGGTGGATCAGCAGGCATTCTGCGTTTTCCTCTCCTGCCAATGGCGCCTCCTGGTGGATCAGCAGGCATTCTGCACTTTCCTCTCCTGCCAATGACGTCTCCTGGTGGATCAGCAGGCGTCCTGCGTTCTCCTCTTCTCCTGCCAGTGGCGCCTCCTGGTGGTTGTCTGCCTGTGGCTCTACACGTGGGTGGCTCTGCCGCGGAGGTTGGGGTCCTGCTAGCTCGGGGTTAGGCAGCCTTTATAATATAATGATCAAAAGAGCTTTTGGTCAAAACCTTTTAATTGAAATCTATGTGGAGCCACACAACATTATGTTATATGAAGGTAACACAGCGTTTTTTTTTTTTTATTGGGGACTGTAATAGTAACTGTAGCCTTATACTAAAATAAAAAAAGAACACTATAGTTTCAATGTACATAATGATTTACTTTTTGATATTATGTATGACTGGCGATAAGTTCTTGGTTTGCCTTATAATCCTTGATTACTATGCATTTTATTTATTACCTCGTGTTTAACTTCTGTTCTGGTTTGCTGAATTCCTAAATTGAAAATAGTAAAATCTAGTTATTCCTGTCCACTGTAGAGGGGCTGCAGTATAAGGACCCTGCCAGGCCAGGTGGCCTACCCCTGTAGATAGAGGCTACAGTAAAGACCCTGCCGGCTAAGCCTACCCCTGTAGATAGAGGCTACAGTAAGGAGCCTGCCAGGCCAGGTGGCCTACCCCTGTAGATACAGGCTACAGTAAAGACCCTGCCGGCTAAGCCTACCCCTGTAGATACAGGCTACAGTAAGGAGCCTGCCAGGCCAGGCGGCCTACCCCTGTAGATAGAGGCTACAGTAAGGACCCTGCCAGGCCAGGCGGCCTACCCCTGTAGATAGAGGCTACAGTAAGGACCCTGCCAGGCCAGGCGGCCTACCCCTGTAGATACAGGCTGCAGTAAGGACCCTGCCGGCTAAGTCTACCCCTGTAGATAGAGGCTACAGTAAGGAGCCTGCCAGGCCAGGTGGCCTACCCCTGTAGATAGAGGCTACAGTAAGGAGCCTGCCAGGCCAGGCGGCCTACCCCTGTAGATACAGGCTACAGTAAAGACCCTGCCGGCTAAGCCTACCCCTGTGCCGGCTGCTCCGTTCGGGCCAGAAGATCTTGCCGAGACTCCATGCGTCTCCACAGGCTGGACTCCAGCTGACTCTGGCTCTGTTCCAACGTTGTCGGTAACGGGGTCTCTTCTTCAGGGTGGTGGCGTCCCTCCGTGTCCTCAGGGGGGCGCTGAGCGGGGGCCTTTGTCTGGCACATTATCGGCAGCTCCGTCTCCCATTCCATTGGCTGAGGGCTGACGGGCGTGAAGGTGTTTGGGGGCGGGGTCTCGCCAAGCCCTTCCTCCTCCTCCTCCTCTTCTATAAACAGCAGTGGGAGCTCCTCTGATTGGCCGCCGTAGATGTCCTCCTTATCTTCCTCCTGACCAATCGCCGTGGAGCAGAGGCGGTCTTGGTTCCACGTCTGGCTGTGCCGGATGATTGACACCAGCTCCTCGCATAGCTCCTCCTCTTCCTCCTCCCCCTGCTCCTCCTCGGAGAGAGCCGACTGGCCGGCCGGGTCAGAGGCGAAATCCGATTGGCCCTGATGGGCCAGAGGGGCGGGGCCGAGAGGCTGAGACGACGAGGCGTGGCCGGGGAGCGGCTGAGCGGATCGCGACGGGTCGCCGACGCCCCCGAGCTGCGATAGGTCGACCACACTGCCCGTCAGAGGGCTGGGGGAGTGGAAGGAGGGTGAGGAGGCGGAGCTAGCCGGCAGCGAGGAGGTGGCGGACAGGAAGGCCAGGGGGGAGGGGCTAGCGCCCGGGGAGGAGGTGGACGAGGCGGAGGAGGAGGCGAAGGACAGGTGGGAGCGCGACGGCGAGCAGATGGGGATGAAGTGACCCTCCCTGTAGAGAGACGACGACGATGATGGCGAGAGGAGCGAAGGGGGGGAGAGCGAGGCCGGCACCGAGGGCGAGCGAGAGGGCGGGAGAGAGGAGGGGGTGGAGCAGGACAGCCAGGAGCAGCGGTGGTGGGAGGAGGCGGCGGAGACAGCGGGCGAGAGGGGCGGGGCGTAGCGCCCGGAGTAGGACGAGGAGGAGTAAGGCCACACGAAGGAGTCGAGCTCCTGCAGCTCGGCCGGGACGCCGTAGGAGGGGGGGTAGGGGGGAGGGGTGGGCCCAAAGGAGGAGGAAGAGGAGGAGTAGGAGGAGCCTCTGTAGGGGGTGGGGTGGGGCGGGGGGGTGGGCGCCGGGGTGGAGAAGGGCGAGGGGAGGAGGAGGAGGGAGGAGGACGACGACGACGAGGAGTTGGGGGGCGGCAGCGTGGTGGGGGGTCCGGAGGAGAGGAGGGAGGAGAAGGAGGAGGAGGAGGAGGGGGGAGCAGCGCTCCCCACCGTCAGGGAGATCCAGTCGTCGGTGACGGACCGTAGGAGGCGCTGGGAGCCCCCCCTCCCCGGGGGGTAGGTGGGGGACGAGGGGGAGGGGCTGGGGGTCACGGTGGAAGGCTGAGGAGGATGGAGGGATGGAGAGAGGAGGAGAAACAGAGTGTGAGGGAGAGCGATGGATGGATGGATGGATGGATGGATGGATGGATGGATGGATGGATGGATGGATGGATGGATGGATGGATGGATGGATGGATGGATGGATGGATGGATGGAAAGATCACAGGGTCTGTACGGTTGTCAACCTTTATTTTCTTTTTCATTTTATGTACGAGATATAGGACTATATAGGACTTAAGTGGTTAAACATGAAATTCTTTTTTATCCCATGATTTTTGTAACCCATTTATTTTTCACCCAGTGTCAATTTTAATGTAATTCTGGGTGCTACACTCCCTCTGCCAACCTGGGGAAAGCAACAAAACAACCTCATGCTTCCTTCAGTGCATGAGGAGTCCAAGCCGCTTCTTTTCACCTGACAGAGGGGAGTTTCCCCGGCCGGACGTAGCGCACGTGGAAGGAACACGTTATTCCAACCAGTTCCTTTCCCCTCCATCAGGTGCCACGGCTGGCCAGGGGGAGGCAGTTTAGACACCAGGATTACTGCATGTTTTTGTGAGGGTACCTACCCTAGGGGACACGGGGAGAACATGCAGACTCCACATAGAAGGGCGCTTTCGCCAACCCCGCCTCGGGTATGGGCACTGATGAAGTGGAGGAGAGAACGTGCCCCAGTGCCCACAGCGTCCCCAGCGGGAATCGAACCCAGGACCTTCTAGCTGTGAGGCGACAGCGCTACCGACTACGCCACCGTGCCCCCACTAATGCTCGTTATATGATGCCGTCTATACTCGCTCTGTGCCTGATTGCTGGGACCGTTCATGAACCTGCCTACCAATGACATCATCATCGATAAGGTTCGGGCCCTGACAGTGACGGTGGTGACGTAGCTGGCCGTACCTTGGCAGAATCGGCCGGATGAGTCCTGTAGCCGGATTGGCTGTGAGGAGGCAGAGTGCATTGTGGGTAGGAGAGAGTGGAGACGTAGGCCACGGGGAAGATGCCCTGTCTGTTACAGCCTGGGAGGTAGCCTTCATACCAGTTCTGATCCACCTGCCTCAACACACACACACACTCACCCTGGAGACGCACGCACGCACGCACGCACACACACATGCGAAAATCTGAAAATATCTCCATACAAGATTTATGTTGTTAAAAGTGTTTAAAAAATATATATATATTGTTTTTTGTGAACACTAACTAGATCTTTTCAAAAACCAGAGTTAATGTGGTTGAAGTTATTTGGATGCTACTGTATATTGAACTATTTAGCCGGGGACCCCCAGGGGTGCTGGAACACCCCTCAAGGACCCCTGGGGGTACCCAGGGACCCCACTAGGTTGGGATGATGTTGATGTGGATGGGGACAGATCGAGGAGTGTATACGGTGAGGAGGAGGAGGAGGTACCTTGCGCAGGGACAATTCGACAGGAGTGTCGGCCGTGAAGTTGAAGCGCGCCACGGCCTCCCCGAGGACGGTGGGGTGAGATGGAGGGGCGGGGGGAGGGGGGCGGGAGGGCTGGATAATTTCTGACACACACACCTTCTGGGAGGGACAGGGGGAGAGAGAGGAGAGGTAGGGAAGATGTTAACAGATGTGGGGGGATTGAGTGAGAGAAAGATGGGAGAGAATGGGAGAGAGAGAGAGAGAGAGAGAGAGAGAGAGAGAGAGAGAGAGAGAGAGAGAGAGGGCCAAACAAGGATGCAAGACCACTGGTTCATTTACAGTGGCGTGCACACTGCACAGGCATTTAGAGGGGCAGGTGCTCAAGTCAAAAAAAGGGCACCTTGTGCAGCGCGTGGAACCGTCCGGTTGCCTTAATAGTGTGAGATTTATAGATTTTGGAGCCTACATAATATATTAGAAGCTTTATATCAAGAATTGATCAATGTCACCATGGTACTGTACTTTTTTTTTTTTTTTCAAACGGGCACATTTGTCCAGAGGGAAAAGGGCAGTGTCTATCTGTGCACACCACTGTTCATTTAACACTAATTACGCTAAGGACGTGTATACACGTCTTTAGAACCAAAACCCTGGGGTGCCTTTGTTATTGAGGAATGCGCACTGCCGTTCACTGAATCAGCGTGAGGTAAGAACGGAAGATTATGCCTCCCGGTTTTGGGGGGTAACGGAAGGGGAGGGGCTTTTCAGAGTAAAATCTGCCTCATCTGCTGGCGCTCTAGCGATTCTATTTTGAAAAATTCCCGGGCAAAAATAGTGTTTTAAGTCCACTCTCACTTGCCCTTGCTGTGCCTTGAGAAGCCTCTAGGTGGGGCTGTGGACGAGGCAGCGAGGCTCCTGATGTCACATCAGCCTAGTTTGTTTGGTTTTAGATGGTAAAGA
Source organism: Electrona antarctica (assembly GCF_951216825.1). Lineage (NCBI taxonomy): Eukaryota > Metazoa > Chordata > Actinopteri > Myctophiformes > Myctophidae > Electrona > Electrona antarctica. The sequence goes on from NC_136806.1 coordinate 14,716,633, forward strand.
AAGAGTAGCCTATACGACTACGAGTCTACGACACGTGCCGTCTTCAGTTCTTTATACCGAGATAAATAAAAGAACAACATATGTGTTGACTTATGTACTAATTGTGGTAACAGAATGGCGCAGGGGGGGTAAGGACAATAGAGGGAGAGATGTGTTGAGGTTAGGAGCTGAAGTGAAATGTTGAACAGTTGTGGGAAAAGTTTTTTACTTAAGTAAAAGTACCAATACTGCCATATAGAAATACTATAAGTCCGGAATTCAAAATCTACTTCAGTGAAAGTACAAAAGTATTGGCATCAAAATGGCACCCATTTCCAGTTATCAAACGTATAACAATCTTTTGAAAGTAGCTGAAATGTCTATAGGGCTGAAGTGAAAAGTGTATGTTTTGTAAAAATCTAAATCTACAGAGCAAATAGTAACTAACGTTTTAAAATAATTGTAGTGGAGTAAAAGTAAAATATTTGGATCAGAAATGTAGTAGTAAAAGTACAAATACCTCAAAATGGTACTTTAGTACAGTATATATGTCAATGTATGAATGTTAGTTTACACAGCTGGGAGAGGAGAGGACTGACCTGTACATACGAGATGGGAAAGATTCCAACATGTCCTCTGATCTCTCCTTCGTACCAGTTCTTATCCACTTGCCTCAGGATGTGCACCGTGTCTCCTTTCCTCAGCGCCAGCTCCCTAGACGACAGTACAAAGCTCAGCATCCATCCATACACCATCATGGTGCGTTCACGGGCAGATGCAAAGATGCAGTCTACCATTCATTGTCAATGGAAGCCAGCGACGTGAAGATACAAAGATGCATCCGACGCCTGCAGCTGCTGCAAAAGCTACGAAGCTACAAATTGAAGTTGAGCTGGGTTCAACTTCCAGATGCAACGCTACAAAGCTACAACTGTAGCTGCATTTCTTTTTTTATTCCCGCTCCCCGCTTTTTTTTCACCCTGTTTTCTGGCTGACAAAAACTTGCGATGTCTTCTTCTAGTCTGTTTCCATGCCTAGGTCCAAAAGGACTTGCAGTTGAGACTCCACGCTGCATTGTTGTTGTTTTTCAATCTCCGCCTCGCTCCCGACACACATCACTACGGACGCATGCAAAATCTCATATAACAACAACAAAATACTCTAAATCTCATCAAATGGTCGTCCGTGGCTCCAACTCAGAATAAATAATGGGCCTTGATATGAAAAGGGAAAAACACTATGACGGGTCACGTACTGTACAGTACCTCCTGTGACACGATGATGGTGATGAAAGTAAAGATTAGTGCTCTGCTCAGTTGGCAGTGTGACACGATGACAATGAAATGACAGTTCAGTGCTCTATACTCACTTGGCAGTGTGTGCCTTGAAGTTGTAGAGGACCCTGGCAGCTTGCTTCTGGAGAGACACAACACCACAAATATAAACATGACCCGTTAGGGTAATATAAACATGACCCATTAGGGTCATTTGTACTCAGAGTTAAATTAACATAGATTTTACAATATAAACTGGGGGTCCCAGAGATAGAAATGCCATTAAATGGGGGTCGGTAGACTAATATGCAAGTCAAACTGGGGGTCCTTGAAATTAAAATGGTTGAGAATCACTGCTAGAGCCGTAGAAATCTTCTCTACAAGCTCAAAACGCGTCGCACTGCGACGTGTTTTGAGCTTGTTGATCGGCTATTATTTCTACGACAGTAATATGCAATGTGGCCCTCTGGAGTGAGTGGAACTATAGTGGCCCTCTGGAGTGAGTGTGGAACTATAGTGGCCCTCTGGAGTGAGTGTGGAACTATAGTGGCCCTCTGGAGTGAGTGTGGAACTATAGTGGCCCTCTGGAGTGAGTGTGGAACTATAGTGGCCCTCTGGAGTGAGTGTGGAACTATAGTGGCCCTCTGGAGTGAGTGTGGAACTATAGTGGCCCTCTGGACTGAGTGTGGAACTATAGTGGCCCTCTGGAGTGAGTGTGGAACTATAGTGGCCCTCTGGAGTGAGTGTGGAACTATAGTGGCCCTCTGGATTGAGTGTGGAACTATAGTGGCCCTCTGGAGTGAGTGTGGAACTATAGTGGCCCTCTGGAGTGAGTGTGGAACTATAGTGGCCCTCTCCAGCTTCAAAGTTGCCCACCCCTGTTGCACCCTGGCAGCCTGCTTCTAGAGACACAACACCACATAAACATGAATTAAAGCTAAATGAAACCTCACGTTACGACTGAAAACCTTCATTAGGCCAAGTCCAAATCTGTTATTTATGAAACGAGTGTGAAAGGAGCCCTGCCCCCACTTCAAATACTCTTTTAATTGACTGATAGACAACTAGCTCACAATGTGAGTGCGTAACGTGCTTCCATAGAAGACATGCTTGGCTTTACGGAATCCAAATGACTGTGTTCGAATTACTTTGCACAGATTGTGTTAAAATGAGTTTAGTGTATCTTACCTCGGGGGCGGGCCTTCTGCTGTGGGGGGCGTGGTCTCTGAACTCGGCCTTGGGTTGGCTCCTGAAGGCGTCCTGGTTGGGAGGGGCTGTTAACATAAAACAAACATTCAGGGATATGGGGCCCATGTGAAGAGATATCATATCCATGTCTATGGTACTACTGTGTACATGACTCAAGACATTCATTATGTCCATATATGGTGCTACTGTGTACATGAGCCATGGAAAACATTCAATATGAACACTGGTGGAAAGTAACTAAGTACATTTACATTTTAAGTACTGTACTTAGGTGCAATGTTGAGGATTTCTTACTTGAGTATTTCCAATTTTCAATACATTTACTTCTACTCCACTACATCTGGAGGAAAATATTGCACTTTTACTCTACTACAATTATTTGAAAACTTTAGTTACTAGTACGGTAGTTACTTTGTAGATTTAGATTATTAGAAAACATTACCCACTTCACCCATTTTCACCACTGAATATGAAGATATAGTATCAGTGTTACTACTGTGTACATGAGCCATATCAGTGTTACTACTGTGTACATGAGCCATAGAAAACATTCAATGTCTGACACGAATGTCTGAACTCCTCTGTCTACAGGGCTGTCAGGTCAGGAGGACGACATCACTCGATGGAGGATTTAGACACAGCCTCTCTCCCACTGCTGCCGTGGCCGGTAGCAGCTCATGTTGTCTACAAAGTGCATCATCTGTACAATAGATGATAGTCCCACCATATGTACATCTGTAAATAGATGATAAGGAGGCCTTGCTGAACCATGAGCCCCATAGAGGTAAGGAGCCCTATCTCATGTTTCTGTAGCGTGAGGCAGCTTCATGTACAAGTACACCCCCTGGACATGATGTACAAGTACACACCCCCTGGACATGATGTACAAGTATACACCCCCTGGACATTATGTACAAGTATACACCCCCTGGACATGATGTACAAGCATACACCCCCTGGACATGATGTACAAGTACACCCCCTGGACATGATGTACAAGCATACACCCCCTGGACATGATGTACAAGCATACACCCCCTGGACATGATGTACAAGCATACACCCCCTGGACATGACGCTAGTATGTCACAGGGACTTACCCCCCATTCAACCCTTAGTGCTGAGTGCAGGGAGGCACAGGGTCCCATTTTCATTCGTCTTTGGTATTACCCCGGCCGGGGATCGAACCCCAACCTCCCTGTCTCAGGGCGACGGGCGTACACTCTAACCACAAGACTGTAAATAATAGGCCCGGGCGGCTGGCGTAGCCGTCTGGGCACCTTGGCTGGTAATCCAGTCTGGCAGTGTGCCGCGGGTTCGACTCCCGATCCCGACGGCCTTTACTGCATGTCTTCCCCCCATCTCTGCGTGTCACCCCCCATCTCTCTCCCCATTTCCTGTCAGCCTACTGTATACCTATCCCTCACAAAAAAAATATATATAAAAAAAAGACTGTAAATAATAGATCCCATCATCCCACCATATTTACATCTGTAAATAGATGATAGTTCCACCATATTTACATCTGTAAATAGATATGTCCCACAATATAATTTACATCTGTAAATAGATGATAGTTCCACCATATTTACATCTGTAAATAGATGATATGTCCCACAATATAATTTACATCTGTAAATAGATATGTCCCACAATATAATTTACATCTGTAAATAGATGATATGTCCCACAATATAATTTACATCTGTAAATAGGCCCATCCCTGCTGCAGAAGTGCTGACACACAGCTGAGCAATGCAATGTGTCTATCCTGCCATGTGGTGTCAGTAGAGAGCTAATATTAGCAGCGCGTGTTACAGTGAAATCGAGAAAAGCGGTAATGCACCGCCATCGCCGTCTGGCCGCCATCTTGAGTTGAATGTAGAGCGTAGCAGACCAAGAGTGTCTCCCTAATGAAAATCAGAGCTATGGGAATCACACAGCTGAATGAATATGGCGGCCATATACGTTAGTCCCACGTACCATTAGTCCGACATACGTGGCGGGTTAAGACTCACCTGCGGCTTCCACATGCGGTTAGGGTTAAGGTTAGGTAGGGTTAGTAATGTCAGATTATTGGGACGTTGGACTAACTACGCACCCAATGAATATATGCATAAGGGCCTGTCTATGTCATTCATTACACAGTACCTTTTTAATAATTTAAGATATTTTGGGGCTTTTTTTGCCTCTATTGATAGATTAACAGTAGTTTGACAGGAAAGGGGGGAGAGAGACGGGGGGAAGACATGCAGCAAAGGTCGTCGGGATCGGGACTGTCTCGAACCCGCGACACACCGCGAGGTGCCTGGACCGCTCGACCGCGGCCCAGGCATTACGCAGAATGTTTGTGTTTGACAGCAATTAAGCAATTGAAGTTAAGACTTTTAGGGACCTTTTTGGCATAGAAATACACAAACATTAATTTTGGCATCTAGGGTTGGGAACAGTATGTCCCTATTATGACCAGGGATAAGCTCGAAAAGTGTGGAAAAACATATTATTTTCTTGCACGCATGACGGTAAACAACGAAACCATGCAGACAACAAGACAAAACAAGCAAACACACACGGTCCAGTGCAGAGGAATACGACCCAGATGGAGTGATGGACCCAGGCAGGTCTGGGAGGATTGGGACAGGACGACCAAACCTCTGCACACCAGCAGAAGGACAGAAACCTCTCTTTTCGTAAATGAACGTCCTACTGGATCATATACTACAGTGTCACACCAAAGCATCAAAAGTAGCACATCTGCAAACTAGAGTTTCGAGTTTGTAGATCTGCTACTTTTGGTGCTTTTGAATTAGAACGGTTTTGAACACAATGAGGTTTCCACCCCGACAGAGAAGATGTAATGTGAGGAGTGGACTGCCATTTAAGGAACCATGTTTTTGGACATTGAGTTGAGTCATTGATTATTATTGTTATTATTTTTTAACTTCATTAGGCCTACATTAAGAAGGGATTCGATGGTCGATCGTGGATCAACACATCGATATGCCCCCATATTTGATTCAGCTCTTAAGCCCAAAGACAGGGTTTAACTTTAGACCTGCCTAAAGGCTCCGGTTTGGTCAGCCCTGGTGTGGAACAACGCCGGCGTTGTGGTGATGGTGATGGTGATGATGATGATGATGACGACGGGATCTTGGCATGAGCACCTGACTCGTCTCTGCCGCCGTCCTGGTGGTACCGGCCGCGGGTGGCCAGGGTCTGGTCTGATTGGCTGCTTCTCAGCGTCTTGTTCCGGCTACACCTCTCGCCCCCGACCCGTCCCTCCCCGGCCTCCCGGCTCTCCGCGGTACCGCCGGGGGTCCTGGTCCCATCCATGGGGGTCCCGGGGGTCCCGTCATCTAGGGCCCACAGAGACGAGGTCCTCTGCGGTGTGAGCGGCAGGCTGAAGAAGAGGCTGTCGTCGTCTCTGTCCTCCTCCAAGGTGGTCATCTCCACCTCCTGCTTCTTCTCCTCTCGGAGGTAGTCCCACACGTCCCTGATGGCCTGGTCCAAGGCCCGGTACACCTGGCCGGGGGAGTGGGCCGGGCTGACGGCCTGGTCCAAGGCCCGGTACACCTGGCCGTGGGAGCGGGCCGGACTGACGGATGACGGGGTGGTGGGGTGGTAGCCGCTGCCACCGCCGCTAGGGGGCCTGGCTGGATCCAGGTGGTGTGGGGGTAGCGGTGGTGGGGGGGGCCTGACTGAGGGACGAGGGCGAGGCCTGTCGGGTCTCGCAGTGGAGAGCACGGAGCGTCCGAGGTGACTCTGGTGGTCCGGGGGGGGGACGTAGGCGAGGTGACGCGGCGAGGGTCTGGCTGCTGCTTCTCGGGTGGGTTCCGTGGGTCTGTCGTTGTGGGTTTGGCAGCGCGGCTGCGTGTGGGGGCCCACGGTGCCGCTGCTCCACCGATAACGCACGCTCTCCAGTGACCCCGGGGTCCGGCGTATCGTCGCCGTGGCCGTCGGGGCGTAACGAGGGCGGGCCGGCCGGTCCAGGTGCGTTGGACTCGGCAGCGCCGCCGGACAGGGGCTGACGGTCCTGCTGTAGGGGGCGGGGCTAAGCAGAGAGCTCAGGGACTCCGCCGGGCTCTCGGGCTCCGGGCGGCGGTGTCGGAGGTCCAGACCGCGAGGCCGGGGCGGGGGAGGGGGGGCGGTCCCGGGGGAGCAAGGAGCAGGAGGAGGAGTCAGAATGGCGATGGCGGCGGAGAGAGAGAGGGCGAGGCGAGGGCGAACGAGAGGGCTCGTTCTCGCTGCAGTTGGAGGAGCCGTCCAGAGCCAGCCAATCAGAAGAAGCCCTGTCCTCCGTGGGCGGCTCTGGGGGCGGGACTAGGCTGTGATGGCGATGGTCGTCAGGACAGCGGGTATCATTGTGGTGACGCTTGTGGTGACGGCCGGGGCAGTCGGGCTGAAGGCCGTCTGGTGTGTGTGAGTGGTTGTAGTGGGGTGAGGGCGTGTGTGAGTGGGGCGATTGGGTGCGTGGGAGGTTGTAATGGGGTGAGTGCGTGTGTGAGTGAGGTGATAAGGTGCAGCAGGGGTGTGTGTGACGTGCGTGAGCGTCCATGGTCACGATCGTGGTTGGGTTTGTGCTCGGGCTCGGGTTCAAGGTGTGAGCGCGCCGCGCTGCGCGGGCTACGCTGCAGGTGCTTGGCCAGGTGCGCGCGCAGCTCCGATATGCAGAGCACGTGCGCTTGCGCGTGCGCGCGCGTCCCCAGGCTGTCGTGCGTCTGCGAGCGCGCGTAGTTGGGCCGGCCCTCCGGGGCGTGCCGGTCCCGAGGAGGAGGAGGGCGCTGCTGCTGGCTCCCGGGGGCGGGGCTTCCCTCGTCGACCAGAGAGGGGGAGGAGAGGGGCTGCGGGACGAGCCCGCCCACCGTGCCTCTCCTCTGGCGCCACCTAGAGGGCTCCTCCCTCTCGCCTCTCTCCCTCAGGTTGGGCATGGAGCGCGACTTGATGATGAGATGCTCGAACTGCGAGATGCGCGACCGCACCGTGTCGCGAATCGGCGGCAGTGGCGGTGCCACCGCCTCCTCCGTTGAACCGCCAACCCCCAACGAATCTGTCGCCGGCGACTCGTCTGCGGGGATGTCCGCCTTGCCGGCCACCTCCGCTTCGTACTGCCGGATGCGCGCCTGGATGCTGCGCACGCCTTTGGCGCCGGGGTCTTCGTCGTGGCCCCGCATCACTTCCTGCCTGTCGATGTGGTGCATGGAGCGGTACAGGTGCAGGAAGCCAGGTGCATTGTGGGCCGCATGGCGGCGCTCGGACAGGGACCCCGCGCTGTGGGGAGCGAGGGGGCGGAGGGCCGCCGACGCGCTCCGCCGCGGCCGCTCCCCTCTTCCCTCGCCCCCTCCTCCTCTCTCTCTCCGCCTGCTGGCTCGCCTCCTTCCTCCTTCTCCCCTCGCGCTCCCCTTCCCCCTCTCCTCCCTCCCCCCCGGTCACCTCTCTGCCTCTCCTCCCCTCCTCCCTATCTCTCCCTTCTCCCTCCTCTTCCATCGGCCTCTCTCTCTCCTCTCCTCCTCCTCCTCCTCTCTCGTTCGCCCCGACGGTGGTCCAGGGACGAGGAGGGGTTCTCCCCTCCCCCTCCTCTCCCCCACCACGACCCCCCCCTCTCCTCACAGACCTCCCCCCTCTCCCCCTCCTCCTCCTCCCCCCACCCGTTCAGCGAGCACACGTCGCTGCTGGCCGAGTCGTGAGGGCCATGGAAGGTTGACTCGTCGCGCCCCAGAGCGCACGGCGCCGAGAGAGCGTGCGTGTAAGTGTCTTCGTCCAACGACGATGCCGTCGTGTCGGTGTGCATGTACGTGTGCTCGTGCGTTGGTGTGGTGGTGTCGGCGTGTGTGTGCGTGTCAGTGGTGTGTGCGTGCTGGTTAGTCACACCCCCACCTGAGATAGAGAGAGAGGTCCACACACACAGCAAGCAGCGTGGAGAGAGAAGAGAGAGAGACGAGAAGATTGTGACACACACACACACACGCGCACACACACACACATACACACACACACATACAACGCTCTTTTGTTTCGTAGACAGGGGATGTTTTTTTTGGGGGGGGGGGGGGGGGCACCGAAACAAAACAGTGAAAACACCAAAATACAGCGAGAGATCATTGGTGTGTTAATTAATGTTAATTCATGTAAATTAAGACAACTGGAAAAACTGTTGCATGCAAGTCTTGCATTAGGAACTCAGATGTCATCAGGGGTTAGCTAGGGAATGACTCAAGTCATTATATCAGTGTGTATTCCATTCTCTTGTATATTGTAGCTTAGTGGGGCCTTAGTCGCGTTTGCGGTCATGGTGCGGTGGGGGGGAGGAGAGCGGGCTTGGTGTCCCATTGGCCGTGGGGCTTAGTGTCCCATTGGCCATATACTGTAGGGATAGTCTCCCATTGGCTTAGAGGCCAGCCAATCATGAAAATCTCGCCACTAACATCGCTACGTGACTAGAAAGTCCGAACAGTGATCAGCTCTGCAAGCTGATCTACACTGCTTTGTTTTCAACTATCTACAGTAATGTTTAGTGAATATGAACAGAATACATTATCTTAAAAAGAAACCTTCCGTCTGGAGGAAAGACAGAGTAAATATCTTCAAAACCGTATAGAACGTACCTCTGCTTCGTAGAGGGGAGGGGCAGCTGGGTTCCGGGGCCCAGGAGGACGGCCCGTGCAGGTGGCCTCCCTGATAGGACGAGAGGCTGCTCGCTGAGCTGTGACTGGCTGTCAGGCCACCCGAGGGATGGGACGACGTCATCGCCGCCGCCATCGTCTCTGACTTCCTCCTCTTCCTGTAGTCGCCCGGAGAACTGACAGAGAGAGAGAGAGAGAGAGAGAGAGAGAGAGAGAGAGAGAGAGAGAGAGAGAAGAGAGAGGGGGGGGGGGGGGGGGGGAGAGAGAGAGAGGGGGGGGGGGGAGACAGAGAGAATATGTAAAAGTTCACAAGCTTGTAGACTGACTCAGCAGCACCACAGAATAACTGAACACACATAGATCAGATGAACTCTTCCAACCATGAGGGATGTGCTGTGGATTGTTTAGTCGTGTGTAGTCGCACATACACGCGCACGGGATCTATTAAATATAGCCTCTGTAATATGTACTGTATGTAGGCCTATGTATTAACCCACAATACACCCTAACTGTATAACTGTCGTCATGGAGGCTATAGCACTTCCGCATTTGCCGAATGAAGAGAAACGCGGAAGCAGAGCGTTCCTCCGGGTGCCAGTGAGCAACTTCTATTGAAATGAATGGGGGGGGGGGGGGGGGGGGGGGGGGGGGGTTAGGGTCCACCCTCTAGTCCACCCTCTAGGGTCCACCCTCTAGTCCAGGGGTGGGCAACTTTGACGATGGCGAGGGCCAATATATTTCCACACTCACTCCGGAGGGCCACATTGCATATTACTGTCATAGCAAACAATAGCCGATCTACAAGCTCAAAGATCAGCTATTTTTTGCTATATTTGAATTGAAATCCTGAATGTTTTAGCTATTTTTTAATTGAAATCCTGAAAAGTAACCTTTTTAATTTCAAATGCATTTAGTTATAGTTATGTTAACTTTATGAACTGTTAACATAACTACATTGGACACAAAAAGACAATAACATTTTAATACTAGTCATGAAGTAATTAAAGCGGGTTTGGAACTGTAACACAGCTGAAATCAATACTATATCAGTATTCTGATATTTAGTGAAGGTGAGGGCCGCATGTGGCCCCCGGACCGCCAGTTGCCCAACCCTGCTCTAGTCTATATATAACTCTAAGCTTCCAACTCACCTTGCAGGCCTTTCCGTCAGGCTGTCCACTCTGCCCACTCGGTCACGCACCGACGTCTGCGAAACACACACGAAAAAACAAAACACACGCTTTCACGTCCTTGACCTGAAAACATGCAGAGAACCTACATGCGGTGTGTAGGAGCACACGGAGAGGCAGGCCGGAGAGGACGGAAATAACACAGAGCCCACATCACTCACCCACAGATTCCCAACCAAGCAGCTACGCCATTCTAAAACAATCCTGAATTATTCTTAACCTGTCCTAATGTCACACACACACACACACACACACACACACACACACACACACACACCGGCAGCAGCAGCAGTGGTGGTGGGAAAAATACTTGCATTTCTTACTTAAGTAAAAGTATCAATATTGCGATGTAGAAATACTTGAGTAAAAGTACTCATTATGCAGAATGTCCCATATATACGTATACGTTTGCAAATGTATAAAAATCATTTGAAAATAGCAGATTGTGCGCTTGCACCACGCATGGTGACATACAGTACTGCTGTGGTGTCTGCACCCTACCTGATCATTTACCACATTATGACATACAGTAGTGCTGTGGTGTCTGCACTCTACCTGATCATTTACCACATTATGACATACAGTACTGCTGTGGTGTCTGCACTCTACCTGATCATTTACCACATTATGACATACAGTAGTGCTGTGGTGTCTGCACTCTACCTGATCATTTACCACATTATGACATACAGTACTGCTGTGGTGTCTGCACTCTACCTGATCATTTACCACATTATGACATACAGTACTGCTGTGGTGTCTGCACCCTACCTGATCATTTACCACATTATGACATACAGTACTGCTGTGGTGTCTGCACTCTACCTGATCATTTACCACATTATGACATACAGTACTGCTGTGGTGTCTGCACTCTACCTGATCATTTACCACATTATGACATACAGTACTGCTGTGGTGTCTGCACTCTACCTGATCATTTACCACATTATGACATACAGTACTGCTGTGGTGTCTGCACTCTACCTGATCATTTACCACATTATGACATACAGTACTGCTGTGGTGTCTGCACTCTACCTGATCATTTACCACATTATGACATACAGTACTGCTGTGGTGTCTGCACTCTACCTGATCATTTACCACATTATGACATACAGTACTGCTGTGGTGTCTGCACTCTACCTGATCATTTACCACATTATGACATACAGTACTGCTGTGGTGTCTGCACCCTACCTGATCATTGCTCTCGTTAAGAATCTCATCCAGGGTCTTCTTAGGAGGCTGAGAGGAGAGGAGAGGAGAGGAGAGGAGAGGAGAGGAGAGGAGAGGAGAGGAGAGGAGAGGAGAGGAGAGGAGAGAAGAGAAGAGAAGAGAAGAGAAGAGAAGAGAAGAGAAGAGAAGAGAAGAGAAGAGAAGAGAAGAGAAGAGAAGGAAGAGAAGAGAAGAGAAGAGAAGAGAAGAGAAGAGAAGAGAAGAGAAGAGAAGAGAAGAGAAGAGAAGAGAAGAGAAGAGAAGAGAAGAGAAGAGAAGAGAAGAGAAGAGAAGAGAAGAGAAGAGAAGAGAAGGCCATGATTCAGAAAGCATTTGACCTATAGAAAAATGTATGTAAAAAAAGAAAAAAAAAGAAAACGCTACACAGCAATTATTATCGTGCTGTCGGGCAGAAACCTCTTATCACCACATGTTTTCGTTCAATTGATGACCTACTTGATCACAGATCACACCACAGGGTTAGGTGACCTACTTGATCACAGATCACACCACAGCGTCACACTAAACTACAGCATCAAAGGTAACAGATCGGCAAGCGTTTCGTGCTTGTAGATCTGCTACTTTTGATGCTTCTGAATTAGAATCCTGAGAAGTATCTGTTTGCACCCGACAGAGACGACACACACACACACACACACACACACACACACACACACACACACACACACACACACACACACACACACACACACACACACACACACACACACACACACACACACACACACACACAAGTGACCTACAAACGTGGAGATTGTAGATCGGCTTGTACAACTTAGATCTGCTATTTTATTATTTTCGACACAGCACACGGTCACAGCAATAGTTGCATCCCCTGCATCACACCATGCATGTTACCATGCCACTGGCATTCTTAGCAAATCATTTGACGACGAGCGATACAAATTATCGCCCCTCTGGGGGGAACCCCGGGCCAATTCAAGTACAGCAGGAGATGGGGATATCATTTCTCCACACTGGCCTTGGACACCTCGGGATTCGCCAGGAGGAAATGGTGGCTGATGAGAAAAGGGAAGTCTCTCTGCTGAAATAGTTGCCCCCGCGACCCGACTCCAGCAGTAATATGTATGTACTGTAACAGTGCATACAGTTCCCACGTCAAAGCAAACAATACCTACTTGGAATGTATAACGGATGTGCTGTGACAACTACTTTCAGGGAGAGGCTGCATGCACTTCCCAGATCCTTGAAAATGTCGACAAGTTCAAGTGTTGAAATATTATTGTCACTTTTTGTGGACCTATGTATAGGATCATGTACGGAGTGTACAATCAGGGATGTAAATTGCTCTGTATAAAGAACAAATATTCACAACAAATTGTTTGGTCCAACAAAAATATTTGGAATGAATAAACTATTCATTCATTCATGATGGCATGATTCTACAAGCGTGTTTCAAAGCATGGGTGTTTCAATCAACAGTTTTGATTGAATCCTAAAATCAGCACTTCTATTTTCTCTTTTAAGTAACTATCCGCCTCTCTACAGTATGCTTCTTATTGTACATCTGTGCAGTAAGACCAAACTGGTATACAGTATACAGTGCAATTGTCCCTGTATATTTGTGTACGAGTGTAAGTACGAGGTACAAACATACGGTTATTTACAGATTTACTGTTTTGTTTCTTTATTTAGTTTTAATATTATAACGGTATTTTCAAATCTGCGTGCAGATTCTCCACAAGGTATATGATATCCACAAGGAAAAAATTCATCCTATGAATCTTTGAATGTAAGAGAGGAACTGGTTGATGGCTGGACAGACTTCCTTCCTCTCGTACAGATAGGGACGTTGGAGGCGAGGTTGTTTTTAAATATAAATGGGGACTATGTTGAGGTTATGCTCAGTCTGCGAACGGAACCTCGGATCGTCCGACTGAGTGATTTATAACGGTCTGGGTTATTCAGAGTGTGTCTTTCGGCTCCAAGATGAGGCACGCGGCGTTTCTCCTTTTTCTCATTTTCATTTGGCAGGTGGAGGAGAGAGGGCTCTGTGATCGCGAACACTGCACCAGGAACCAACGCTGCTTCTACGTTGTCCATGACGCCGTTGACTTAACATTGCAGTTGAATACCGAATATTGCAACAGACATATAATGCCATTACATGGCTACCGGGGAGATTTAATGACGATCAAATCGCAGGAAGACCAGGATATAATACTAGATCTGCTGAACGGTTCATCCGGTGACTACTGGATGGGGTTGAGGTTACCGGACGGCAGCTGCCCCGACAGAGAGAGCCAGCTGCTTGGATACCAATGGGTCACCGGCGGCAACGACACGCATTTCGTCAACTGGGACGAGATCGACGGCGGCTGCTCGGCGAGGTGCGTCTCCGTGTCGGCGGGGAAGAACTCCACGTGGCGACAGCGGCCGTGCGACGTCAAAACACAAGGTTATCTGTGCACGTATTCGTATGGCGGCTCGAATGCTTGCGACGCGCTTCCCGAGAAAAACGCAGAGAATCTTGCCCGATATTTCACGCCTCTAGGCTCTGTGGCGGCGGCGGGTTTGGAGACGTTTCCTCCGGGAAGCATCGTCATCCAGAAACCTCTGGACAAGAAGGGGCTCTGCTTCCTGGGAAACTGGAACAGAGCCCCGTGGGCTTGCGGACTGAGGCACGGAGGCTGCGAGCACGGCTGCGAGTCTCAAAAGCATGAAGTCCACTCGTGCACGTGTCCGACGGGGCTGAGCCTGCGCGCCAACAACGTGACGTGCGGCTGCAGCGCAGCTGGCTACGTTCTGGCCACGGACGGGAAGAGCTGCGTCGTCGACGAGTGCGCCGGCTGCACGGGCGAAAACGTAGAGTGCATAAACAACGCGTGCGCGTGCAGACGCGGTTTCGACGTGATGGGAGACGACGGGGAGTGCGTCAACAACGAAATCTGCTACAAGTGCGAGCACAGGTGCGTGTACGAGAAAGGCGCGTTCGCGTGCGCGTGCCGCAGCGGGTACAAGTTGTCGGACCAGGAGCCCACTAGGTGTCAGCCAGACTGTACGGGACAGACATGCGAAGCTTACGACTGTGTCTCAATCCCGGAAAAAACAGGAAAATACGCCTGCGTGTGCCCCGACGGTTACCTACAGGATACACACCATGACATGAGGAATGTCTGCGAAGACATAGACGAGTGTTTTGAGGAGACTACGTGCGACCACACGTGTAAGAACACATTCGGGAGTTACGTGTGTTCGTGCAGGGAGGGCTTTGAGCTGCGGGGCGACAAATGTGTCTCCACCGCTGGTTATGAGGGTTCAGGTTCAATTGGACCCCGTCAGCCCAGTATTAGACCTGCTCTAGTGCCTAAGCCTAGTTTGATTCCACCCACTGTAGGCCTACTACCCCCATATGTGAAGGCCGGCAGCATTCTCGGGATACTGTTGTCAGTTGCGTTTTTCATGAGCTTACTGTATTTGCTGGTGCGCAGCGCACTCAAACGTAGAGGGACATTTGACGTTGACGTCTCATTTGCAGTGACGACGGAAAAGTATAAACAGTTCTCTTTTGACAAGCAGTGGAAAAACACCTCTCAGAGAATATGAACCGACCACAGGGAGTCCTACAGTGTGCACTAAAGTTAGTGAACGTTTCAGCATTAAGTGAAGTAGTTTTGTTGCCATGTTTCATACATTACTGCACTTTTAACTGATAGCCAGCTGAACAATCCTGGTAAGCTTTAAAACAACTTAAAGCTGCTCTAAGCAATAATATGTCAACATTTTAATGACCTTTTATTATTATTTATGTTTGTATTCAGACAGCCAGCAATGGGTAGAACGCTCCCAAACAAAATGTAGTCTCTGTGACACATCTAGGGGCCGCAATCTGCATTCAAAGATTTTCCTAGAAGCTTTGTCATTGGTCGATTTGCCTGTCTGCTTCCTGGTTGGTTAGTCATTGCGTTAGTCATTTTCTCGACCAATGACAAAGCTTCTATAGGAACATCTTTGAATGCAGATTGCGCCCCCTAGATGTGTCACAGAGACTAAATTTTCTTTGGGAGCGTTCTACCCATTGCTGGCTGTCTGAATACCAAAAAATAATAACATTTTGACATATTATTGCTTAGAGCAGCTTTAAAACCTATAGGCTGTGGTTGTATGGAGTCGCTCAGCACTTTATAATGACTTGATAAATATTGCACCATTAAATGCTTTTAGCAGAAAATAGCCAATCTACAAGCTCACGGCACGTTGTGAGCTTGTAGATCGTCTATTTTCTGTTGTGGTTTTAGTGGTTAAATACCTACACTCAGTGTTGATGTGTAGCCTCTCAAGAGTTAAATTAACACAAAGTACATACAGTAGTAGGACTGGGACTTTAACGGATTCATTTTGGTTAATAATGTCCCAGTCCCGGCCCTAGTACATAGTTTATTAACCCATTTTGACCTGACGTTGAAATAAAATAAAAAAGTTTTCTAAATCATGACAATTTTCTGAAAGATTTGAGGCACATTTTAACGATTTTTCAAAAATAGCAGACCTACAAGTTCATAGCGCGCCACTCGGTGGCGCGCTATGAGCTTGTAGATCTGCTATTTTTCAATAGCTAACTATAACGTAATGCTTAAAACACAAAGGGGTTCCCACCCAAAATGGGTTAAACAAAACAAAGTCGATTTATGTCCATTTTACACTCTGAATTACTGACCCGTACTGAATTACTGAACACTGATGATTTTACTGTGAAGGTTTATAACTTCATATGCAACTATATTCACTGGCGACACTGTGAGGCTAACATACTGTAGCTTGCTTCCTGTGAAGTTGACTGTATTGCTTAATGTATGCTCCCTACGGTGTTGTGCACCAAAACTTAACAGATCACAAGCTCAACTCGCATATACGAGTTTCCTGATCTGAAGTGATAAACTATTAACCCATTTAGACCTGAGGACGATTCTTAAAAAATGTCTTCTAAATCCTAAAAGTTTTCTGAAAACCCTTCAAGAACCCCCAGAATTATCTATATTTAGCCGCAGACCCCATCTGAAAATATGTTGTTCTAGGGACCCCCCCCCCCCAGAAGCAAATATTTGAGTTAAAAACATATTCAAAGATTTTCATAGCAGACCTACAAGCTCGTAGCGCGGCACTCGGTGCCACGCTATGAGCTTGTAGATCTGCTATTTTTCAATAGCTAAAGTCTAACATAATGCTCAAAACACCAAAAGGGATTCTCACCCAGAATGGGTTAACATGTATTGGCTCTGCAGTGCATGCAGTTTCCACGTCAAAGCAAACAATACCAAATTATAATGGACAACGTGCTGTCACAACTATACTTCCTGGGGAAAGGCCAAGGACTGTCTAAAGAGGACAAGACGAGAAGACCGTACAGGAGACGCCATGTTGCTCCATGGTGCTCCATGGAAGGAAAGAAACATGCGCAATGGGCTATATGCAGCCAACACTTCCGCGTTCAGCTTCCTTGGTCTCAACTGCGCATGTTTCTTTCCTTCCATGGAGCACCATGGAGCAACATGGCGTCGCCCGTACGACGCCATGTTGTCTTCGCGTCTCGTCCTCTTTAGACAGTCCTTGGGAAAGGCCCACTTCCCAGATTCTTGAACATGTCGCCTATGCAATAGTATCGTCATTTTTTGTTTA
>NC_136806.1:14736515-14761515 GCF_951216825.1 Electrona antarctica
CCACAATGCGACGCATTGGGAGCCTACTGTATGGATCAGCTAGTTTTTGCTATATTTGATAGAAATCACCCAACAGTGTAGTGAGCATATACAGTATATAAATATTAATACACTCTACTACAGTACAGTACATACCTGTGTCCATGATTGAGCTGTGTTAATCAGGCAGGCCTGTGAAGATAGAAGAACATCAGTTAGCTTTAAAACACTTTTTTCTGCACTTTTGCACATCAGTTTTTTTTTGCAGGGAATTCTCCACACGAGAATCCTTTCTTTCACAGCTTGAGGCGTGAGCACTGCTGGCCAATCGGAATCTGCCAGTCCACAGTCAGCCAATCAGGCGATTGATTGGGCTCCGTCCGGCACTCGGGTCTGCTATTTTTGAAAAAAACATATTTTCAGAGGGGTCGGTGGCCAATTACATATAGTTTCTGGGGTCCTTGACATGAAATTGTTTGAGAACGACTGATATAGAAACATAGGTTTTTCAGAAAACTGTCATAATTTAGAAGATATAGAATCTCGGTCGAAATGGGTTAAATACCACAGGCTCTGATCCTGTCATCTCTTCAGCGAGTGATGAGCAACCCAACTCCCTCCTTGTTAGTCTTGTACTGTATGTCTGGAGTTAAGATAGAAGGAGGTTGGTCTGTACTGCAAGCATCAGTCTCTAAGGGCCCTAGTCTCTAAGGGCCCTATAGTCTCTAAGGACCCTAGTCTCTAAGGGCCCTAGTCTCTAAGGGCCCTATTTTCACCATGATATACCCCTAAATTATCCCTAAACGTCTTTGACTTTTTTTTTTACTATTTTGAAAAACATTTTTGAATAGTTAAAATAGCCAATCTACAAGCTCAAAATGCATCGATGTAGATTGGCTATTTTAACTATTAAAACCAGTAAGACGCCTTAAAATAGGCGACGAGCGACTGCAGGGCTGAGACACTCTACCTGAATAATGTCACTTCATTTATGTCAGCAGTTTCATTTTAAATTGTCTCATATAAGCATTGTGGTCCAAAAATAATCTTCCCTGGAACAACATATTTTCAGATGGGGGCGTCGGCGGCCAATTACATATATTTCCGGGGGTCCTTGACATGAAAATGTTTGAGAACGACTGACATAGAAACATGTTTTTCTCAGAAAAACAACTAAACTTTTCTCAGAAAACTGTCATGATTTAGAAGACATTTTGTCGAATCTGTTGTCAGGTCAAATAAAGCCCTAAAACCCACAGGCGGTATTTGGGGTGTGAGCTCAGCGCTACACCGTCTGTACTGTGTTGTTCAGCCATGGAGCCGGATGCTCCGTGGGCCTGTCAGCTCACATTACTGAGGGGGGGGGGGGGGGGGGGGGGGGCATCAAAGCACCGTGTTAACATGAGCTCTGAAGACCCCCAGGGGTCCCTGAAGGGGCGCCCAGGGGGTCCGGGGGGTCCAGGGGGAAGGTGACGGGGCTGACAGGCCCATCAGTGACCCATTTCATTTAAAAAAAAACCCTGCTGGTGTCGTCACCCATTTTCTTTTCTTTTTGAGTGGTGTAAACCACTCCAACAACTGGCTTTGTTAGTTTACGTGTCCACGTGTTTGTTCGTACCAAAAAAAGTAGCATGGTTGCTATGGTCACTCAGTTCACACGGGTGTGATTTCATTACTTCAGACATTACGTCAGACCACAGCTGATCAGGCTATATAATACCTTACACCACTCAGTTCACACAGGTGTGATTTTTTATATAGTTGTTTATTGGAGACAGCCAAGCATACATCTGACAAGAACATCTTTGCACATAGTCACCCATTTTTAACTAATGCCCATGAAAAAAGCCACCGCTCATCTGCCAATAGACTGAGGTGAGGTGCTGGAGTCACAAAGGTTTAGCCTGGGGTCCACCTATGCTTTCTATGGCATAGGCAGCTCCCGGCAGGATCCGCCGGGAGAATCTAGACGCAGCTGCGCGACATGAGACTAATTAATTAGAGCGACAGAGAGAGAGAGAGTAGTGTGTGTGTGTGTGTGTGTGTGTGTGTGTGTGTGTGTGTGTGTGTGTGTGTGTGTGTGTGTGTGTGTGTGTGTGTGTGTGTGTACGTGTGTGCGTCAATTTAACAAAGGTGCAGACGATCAGAAATCAGCAGAGTGATCGACGTTTGCGCTACTCTATGCCCAATTGAAGTGGACTCGGTCCCAGACTTTTTTTTTTCTCCCTGGAAATAAAAACGTCTGGGTTTCCGAGGCTACAAAGGTTTAGATATGAAAATATAAAGGGAGACTCCGCACCCTCAAATCTATGCAAAATGGGGTATTTGTGTTATCTATTGCAAGCTTTGGGTCTATTGACCTTCTTCAGGCATTAATGCTCATGATGAATAGGGCATTCACTTCTAGTCATTTTTACTAGTTGACTAGTTGCCTAGTTTACTAGTCGACGTTTTTTTTAAATAAATATTTGTACATTTAAAAACGGTGTACATCTACCTGATCTTGACAAAATCAGGGGAAAAAATATCTTATATCTTATCAACTAGTCAACTAGTACCAACAAGGTCGACTAGTGGATTTACTAGTCGACTAGTAAACTAGTCGACTAGTTGCTTAATGCCCTATGATGAACCATGTGGTACCATTTTCTCATTGTCTCAGAGGAGGGCTGTGGACTCTTCAGAAACCCGCCTACCAGTGACATCATCATTAGGCATGGTTTAATTTTTTCAAACAAGATATTTTTGTACAAAGAAAACCAGGAATGTACCGTCTGTCTGTCTGTCTGTCTGTCTGTCTGTCTGTCTGTCTGTCTGTCTGTCTGTCTGTCTGTCTGTCTGTCTGTCTGTCTGTCTTTCTTTCTTTCGTCATAAGACAATGCTATACTGTCCTATTTTCTTACAAAAGACACCACATAATGTCACAAGTTGCAGCATTTGTGTTGCAGAACACAGCTATTCTCAACCCATCACGAAATACACAGGCCAACCCAGCCTGGCGGAGATAAGCGCTCTGCAGAGCTCCAGTTAAGCATTTAGCTTATTAGCTGAAACTGACACAAAGGGGATGGGAAACACAAGGAACCCAATCATATGGACACCATTGTGTCCATAATTACACTTTTTATGTGTTTGGTTTTTTCATAAATTAACCCATTTTGGACTGAGGTCGATTAAAAAAAAAGGCTTCTAAATCCAAAAAAAATCTGAAAAACCATGTTTCTATGTCAGTGGTGCTCAACCTTTTTCATGTCAAGGACCCCCAGAATTATCTCTATTGGGCCACGGACCCCCATCTCAAAATATGTAGTTCCAGGGACCCCCTAGAAGCCAATATTTTAGTTAAAAATGTTCGCTCTGAAATATATATTCAAAGATCTGTGCCACATTTTCACGACTTTTCAAAAATAGCAGACCTACCAGCTCGTAGCGCGCCACTCGGTGGCGCGCTATGAGCTTGTAGATCTGCTATTTTTCAATAGCTAAAGTATAACATTATACTTAAAACACCAAAAGGGGATCCCGCCCAAAATGGGTTAATGCGTCTGACCTACTTCATCACACAAGAGTGTGGCACAAAAGTATAGTGAAAATAGCAGATCTACAAGCTCATCAGCTGTACGTCACAGACAGTTGCTGTGCAACACGTTGCAAGCTTGTACTGTCTGTATAGATCTGCTATTTCTGGCTTCGGCGTCAGGGCTAAAAATGGCAAAAAAATAAAAAGGAAAAGATGGCATTCATAAAATTGCCGTCCTCGCAAGCACAGTGGTGTGTGTGTGTGTGTGTGTGTGTGTGTGTGTGTGTGTGTGTGTGTGTGTGTGTGTGTGTGTGTGTGTGTGTGTGTGTGTGTGTGTGTGTTCATGGGCGGGGCTGGTTGGTCGGTCACATGGGTCACATGGTCCTATCAGGTTACAGCGGGGCAGACTGCTGGGCGACACACAGCTGCTGGGGGGCCAGCACACAGCCGTGCACAGCCGCGCGCACGCACACACACACACACACACACACACACACACACACACACACACACACACACACACACACACACACACACACACACACGCACACGCACACACACACTTACTTTTTATCACATTCTATTACGATACTTCACCTCCATTGTAGGACTACATTATGAATGCTATTTGTCATTTTTATGAACCTATTCTGTCAATCCTTTTGAGTCTCTAAGCTCAAGTGGTGAGCTCATAGACCATGTAGATCATCATCTATTCTGGGTGATGAAAGGCTGCCAGCCCTTCGCCCTAACAAGAACCGCCCAGAAACATGACTGGCATAATCCTGCATGACATCACTATACGACAGGCTCGCATCCTGCATGACATCACTATACGACAGGCTCGCATCCTGCATGACATCACTATACGACAGGCTCGCATCCTGCATGACATCACTATACGACAGGCTCGCATCCTGCATGACATCACTATACGACAGGCTCGCATCCTGCATGACATCACTATACGACAGGCTCGCATCCTGCATGACATCACTATACGACAGGCTCGCATCCTGCATGACATCACTATACGACAGGCTCGCATCCTGCATGACATCACTATACGACAGGCTCGCATCCTGCATGACATCACTATACGACAGGCTCGCATCCTGCATGACATCACTATACGACAGGCTCGCATCCTGCATGACATCACTATACGACAGGCTCGCATCCTGCATGACATCACTATACGACAGGCTCGCATCCTGCATGACATCACTATACGATGACATCACTATACGACAGCGCTAGGCTCGCATCCAAACAGACTCAAGTCCCGCCAGCAAGAGATCCTCCAACGCACCACATTCTACAAAATGTCTTCTAAATAATAATAATAAACAGTTTTCTGAATTTCTATGTCAGTGGTGCTCAACCATTTTCATGTCAGGTACCCCCAGAATTATTTGTATTTGGCCGTCGACCCCCATCTGAAAATATGTTGTTCCAGGGACCCCCCGGAAGCAAAGAATTGAGTTAAAAATGTTCACTCTGAAATAATATATATTCCAAATTTGCGCCACATTTTCACGATTTTCAAAAATAGCTAAAGTATAACATAATGCTTAAAACACCAAACGGGGTTCCCGCCCAGAACGGGTTAAGAAGGAGCAATTGAGGCTATGTTTCATATATACAGCAAATTTAGTTTAGAAGGGTGCAAAAATGATCATGATAGTGTGAGAGGAGGGCGAGAGGAGGGCGAGGGGTGGGGGGGGGGGGGGTGGTGGTGCTAGCGTTTTCCTTTGCCCGGTTTCGCTTTGGTTCTTATCAGTTCGTTCATGTATCTGACTGTTCGGGGGAAGAAGCTTTTTTTGCAGTCTGTTTCCAGTGGCTTTGAGAGACTAAGTGAGAAAACATTTTCCATGCGGCAGCATCTCAAAGAGCCTGCGGTTGGGATGGTCCTTCATAATTCCACGAGCTTTGCTGACACAACGTTTGTCATACAGGGCTTCGATGGTGCTGATGCGTTCTGATGCTGATGCGTACATTCAAATGGACTCTAACGGGTCCATTTGGTTCCATTTGTACACACTTTTTTCACTGACGAAAACTGGAACTGGAAACTAAATGAAAACTAAGCTATATGATGACAAAAACTAAGACTAAATATATTGATAATTTCGTCAACAAATAAAAACACTTGGTTGCATGCTGAAAATAGCAGATCTACAAGCTCACAACGCGTCGCAGTGCGACGTGCTGTGAGCTTGTAGAACGGCTATTTTCAGCAAGTGTAAAATCAGTCATTACAACGGCATCAAGGCCCGCCAAAATACATCTTAGTCGACTAAATCAACTGTAGTTGACTAAAATCTTTTGATATTTAATCAACTAAAACTAGACAGACACTAAAACATTCCAGGTGACTAAAATGTGACTAAAAATAAATGAAAAGTATTCAAAAGACTATGACTAAAACTAAAATAAAAATGTGCTGTCAAAAACAATTAAATTACACACTTCCACTCAGTTTGAGCATGAATATAGAAATAATAGAGACGGCACCGGGACTCCCCTCCCATCCAGTTCCCTCTCTATTATTGAGAGGCGCTAGCCCCTCCTATACAGGGTTAATGTTTGTTTTTAGTTCAATGTTTGTTTGAATAACGCCATTGCCAATGAAGGGAAAATTGTCATCTTGTCGCCTAACACAAACATTAAATGCCATTAACAATAAAGAGAATTTAATGTTTGTTTTGTCACCCTTTGTTTTACGTCACCATTACTGTAATGGTGATGTAAAACAAACAAACACATCACCTAATCATAGCAACATGAATTAGACTTTAATATATTAGCGGCCCCTCACTTCACACGGGTGTGGTTATTTATATATCTATGCTCAAACCAAGTGGAAGTGTGTAGGGCGACTCGTGGCGAGGAGCTAGTTTCAAAAAGGGGGACAAGGCTCTAGGGTGCTGTGGGAGCAGCCATGGGCACCCACTGTGACACCACCACAACTCTAGGGTGCTGTGGGAGCAGCCATGGGCACCCACTGTGACACCAGCACAACTCTAGGGTGCTGTGGGAGCAGCCATGGGCACCCACTGTGACACCACCACAACTCTAGGGTGCTGTGGGAGCAGCCATGGGCACCCACTGTGACACCAGCACAACTCTAGGGTGCTGTGGGAGCAGCCATGGGCACCCACTGTGACACCACCACAACTCTAGGGTGCTGTGGGAGCAGCCATGGGCACCCACTGTGACACCACCACAACTCTAGGGTGCTGTGGGAGCAGCCATGGGCACCCACTGTGACACCACCACAACTCTATAGGGTGCTGTGGGAGCAGCCATGGGCACCCACTGTGACACCACCACAACTCTATAGGGTGCTGTGGGAGCAGCCATGGGCACCCACTGGGAAACCAGCCCGATATCATGAAGAAAAGCAAAGGCTCGAAACTCACAGCATTTTGTAATGCTCCAAGTATTTATTCTTTACAAGAAATTCTCTAAGGAGAGAATACCAGCACTCACGGACATGTCATTTGGTTTAAGGCACTTTTTATTATTTTACGAAGGCTATACGCCGAAACACGTACATTGTGCTGTCTGCCCGCACGACTCTTGGAGTCGTGCGGGCGTCCTTGCTTCCAAGTATTTATTCACAATCACAGCAGGCAGGACATACAACGTTTCGACCGGTATTGGTCTTTTTCAAGTTGAAAAAGTTGTTACTTGAAAAATAGTTTGGCTCAGCACCAAGATCGGAGGATGTGCGCTGTTCTATTTTATTTCCACCAGCCCGATATCACCCAAACAATTCCGTACATTCACACCTAGAAAACCCCCAAATCTGTACCTATTATACTACTACTGTTTTAACCTCGCCCGAGGGGGTGGCTTTCACTGGTATTGTATGTACGGAATTGCCACTCCGTGCTATTTCACCGTGTGTGCGTGGGTGAAATCGCGTTTGACATTATTTACGATTCTGTGCCTATTGGGTTACAACTCGGACGGGGCCGAGTCGGCTCTACCGAACTTCAAAACGTTCGACACGGCGTGTCTCTCGTGGCTCAGGCTCGGTAGAAACGGCGCCCCCTCCGTCACAGTCTGTTATGGGGAGGATTTCACTGTAATATGTACAGATTTTTGCGGTTTTTCTAGGCGTGTATATACAGTATGTACGGAAATGCCAATCCGTGCTATTTCACCGTGTTTGGGTGAAACCAGGTTATAGGTGACACCAGTGTTTTTAGTTTTAGTCATTAGTCTCTTGAATTGTTTTCATTTAGTTTTAGTCACCTGGAATGTTTTAGTGTTAGTCTAGTTTCAGTCGACTAAATATCATAAGATTTTAGTCGACTAAATCTACAGTTGATTTAGTTGACTAAAATGTATTTTGGCGGGCCTTGATGCTGTCGTAATGACTGTTTTTACAGCCGATCTACAAGCTCACAACGCATCGTGCTGGGACGCGTTGTGAGCTTGTAGATCGGCTATTTTCAGCATGCAACCAAGTTGAAAATGACTTATACTGGATCTCTTGTCCACTAGTCCCTTCCTAACAATTTAGTCTAGTTTTTATCTGTTGACGAAATTGTCAGTATATTTAGTCTTAGTCATCATATCTTAGTTTTCATTTAGTTTCCATGAAGTTTTCGTCAGTGGAAAAAGGTAGTCGACAAACAGTTTTCGTCTTAGAATTAGTCGACGAAGACAACACTATAGGTGACACACCACAGCTATACAGACACAAACGGCATGGTTATAAATATACTGCTGGTGGTGACATCAGAAGCTTCAGGCCTTTAAGGGCTCTCACCTTAACCTACATCACAGCCCAGACTCCCCGGCAGTTCACATACACATGACTAGTGTCAGCTTACGACTGACACTTAGACAGACAGACAGACAGACAGACAGACAGACAGACAGACAGACAGACAGACAGACGTCCGTCCGTCCGTCCGTCCGTCCGTCCGTCCGTCCGTCCGTCCGTCTGTCTTTCTGTCTGTAGAGCAGTGGTTTAGTGGGTGCCTCGCCACGGCCCAGGGGTGCCCAATACTATGATGCCATTCGGAATTGAATAATATATCACTTAAAAAAATTATTTAAATAATTTACAATTTAGGCATTTATACCTTTTAGCAGATGCTCTTAATCCAGAGCGACTTGCAGTAAGCAAGAACAACACAAGGTAATACATCAAATACATAACAAATAGCATCAGTAAACCAAGAACCTATCATCAGTCTAACAGTAGAATATCCGTACATTGAAATAAATAAACGCTATAGGATGCCAGAACAATAATGACCTGACATGATACTATGTCTACATAACATGCTGTCTAAATGACATGATACTATGTCTACATAACATGCTGTCTAAATGACATGATACTATGTCTACATAACATGCTGTCTAAATGACATGATACTATGTCTACATAACATGCTGTCTAAATGACATGATACTATGTCTACATAACATGCTGTCTAAATGACATGATACTATGTCTACATAACATGCTGTCTACATGACATGATACTATGTCTACATAACATGCTGTCTACATGACATGATACTATGTCTACATAACATGCTGTCTACATGACATGATACTATGTCTACATAACATGCTGTCTACATAACATGCTGTCTACATAACATGCTGTCTACATAACATGCTGTCTAAATGACATGCTGTCTAAATGACATGCTGTCTACATAACATGCTGTCTACATAACATGCTGTCTACATAACATGCTGTCTACATAACATGCTGTCTAAATGACATGATACTATGTCTACATAACATGCTGTCTACATAACATGCTGTCTACATAACATGCTGTCTACATAACATGCTGTCTACATAACATGCTGTCTAAATGACATGTTTAGCCTTTGCATCAGCCTGTGAGGTCGTTGAGGCTAGGTCAAGTGCTATGGCAGGTGCTACGGGCTAAAGGTGGAGTCTGAAAACATCAAGTACACAAGGTATTTACAGTTCAGTTATTTTCAGTTCTAACTGAAATGTAAAAACAACATCATTTGGCAGCCCCCCTGTAGTATCTCTGAGGACCCCCTAGGGGTCCCAGCCCCCCTGTAGTATCTCTGAGGACCCCTAGGGGTCCCGGACCCCCTGTAGTATCTCTGAGCACCCAGACCCCCTGTAGTATCTCTGAGGACCCCCTAGGGGTCCCAGCCCCCCTGTAGTATCTGAGGACCCCTAGGGGTCCCGGACCCCCTGTAGTATCTCTGAGGACCCAGACCCCCTGTAGTATCTCTGAGGACCCCCTAGGGGTCCCAGACCCCCCGTAGTATGATATATCTGAGGACCCCCTAGGGATCCCGGACCCCCTGTAGTATCTCTGAGGACCCCCTAGGGGTCCCAGCCCCCCTGTAGTATCTCTGAGGACCCGGGGTCCCGGCCCCCCTGTAGTATCTCTGAGGACCCCCCAGGGGTCCCGGCCCCCCTGTAGTATATCTGAGGACCCCCTAGGGGTCCCGGACCCCCTGTAGTATCTCTGAGGACCCCCTAGGGAAGATACAAAGATACAGTCTACCATTCATTGTCAATGGAAGCACAGCGACATGACGATACAAAGATACAGTCTACCATTCATTGTCAATGGAAGCCAGCGACATGAAGATACAAAGATACAGTCTACCATTCATTGTCAATGGAAGCCAGCGACATGAAGATACAAAGATACAGTCTACCATTCCGTTTCAATGGAAGCCAGCGACATGAAGATACAAAGATACAGTCTGCCATTCATTTTCAATGGAAGCCAGCGACATGAAGATACAAAGATACAGTCTACCATTCATTGTCAATGGAAGCCAGCGACATGAAGATACAAAGATACAGTCTACAATTCATTTTCAATGGAAGCCAGCGACATGAAGATATGGAATAAGGACTATGGAACGCACTTCCCATTGTAATCAGAACTGCAGACTCACTCCCAATCTTCTGCCGTAGTCTGAAAACACACCTCCTCAGACTCCGTCTCAGCCCGGAACACTTTATAGCCTCAACGACCTTATAGGTGTATGCAAAGGCTCAACTTATGTAACGATAGCATTTTATGTAGACGTATATCACTCTATAGTGTATATACACAGTACAGTTTCATTACATCAGATATTCCACTGTTAGACGGATGTTAGGTCCGTAGCTTACGTATGATCATTGATGACTGTTGTTCATCCATTTGATGTATTACCACGTGTTGTTCTTGCTTACTGTAAATCGCTCTGGATTAAGAGCTAATTGTACTACTGTAAATTGTAATTGTAAATTGTACAAGGAGATCAGACTGAACCAGTAGACTACTAACAAGGAGATCAGACTGGACCAGTAGATTACTAACAAGGAGATCAGACTGGACCAGTAGACTACTAACAAGGAGATCAGACTGGACCAGTAGACTACTAACAAGGAGATCAGACTGGACCAGTAGACTACTAACAAGGGGATCAGATGGACCAGTAGACTACTAACAAGGGGATCAGACTGGACCAGTAGACTACTAACAAGGAGATCAGACTGGACCAGTAGATTACTAACAAGGAGATCAGACTGGACCAGTAGACTACTAACAAGGAGATCAGACTGGACCAGTAGATTACTAACAAGGAGATCAGTCTGGACCAGTAGACTACTAACAAGGGGATCAGACTGGACCAATAGACTACTAACAAGGAGATCAGACTGGACCAGTAGACTACTAACAAAGAGATCAGACAGGACCAGTAGACTACTAACAAGGAGATCAGACAGGACCAGTAGACTACTAACAAGGAGATCAGACTGGACCAGTAGACTACTAACAAGGAGATCAGACTGGACCAGTAGACTACTAACAAGGAGATCAGACTGGACCAGTAGACTACTAACAAGGGGATCCGAGCAGACTAGAGAGGTGTTGGAGAGTAGAGTTACATCCTAGTATTGGGAATAGAACTGACCCTCTAACCTGCCACAGGGCAACCTTTCACCTGTGTGTGTGTGTGTGTGTGTGTGTGTGTGTGTGTGTGTGTGTGTGTGTGTGTGTGTGTGTGTGTGTGTGTGTGTGTGTGTGTGTGTGTGTGTGTGTGTGACGTGTGTGACGTGTGTGCATGTGTGAGTGCATGTGTGAGTGCATGTGTCCATGTGTGAGTGTGTGTGTGCGTGCAGCTTGCATGGTGTCAGTGCCTGACTGCCTGTACATCAGATAATGTGTCAGAACTGACGTGCAGGCGTTAACCGTCTAATATTCGCATAGCTAAGATTTTTGGGCCAGTGATTGTGCATAAATACCGTTTGTCTTCAGGGTGGTTAATAAGGCCGTTGTTGCTGTGCAAGCTGCATCCCAAATTGGCACATTTTCGGTGTAAATTTGACAGTGGTGGAAAAAAACGAAGTACAAATACTTCGTTACTTTACTTAAGTACAAGTTTGGAGAATTTGTACTTTTATTGACTACTTTTCTTTTGCTGTATTTTTACTTTTACTTCGTTACATTTACAAGGAAAAAATCGTACTTTTAATCCGCTATATTTAAAATCTGACACCTCGTTACTCGCTACAAATTAAATAATGCGCAGTTGAGAACAGAACAACAGGGCTGCGCTCCACTCTCAGATAATAGGGGGGCGGAGTTGTGTTCTGCTGCCTGGCCTGCTTGAAGACGGCAAGACGCACACACACGTTGTCACACGCATTCAACATGGATGAACGCAGGGCTGCCAAGTCTCACGCTTTGAGAGTGAGAGTCACGCAATTTGACCTTTTACCACGCACCACGCCACACCTCTCATTTCTCACGCACGCACAATACGCACGCCGAGGGGGGCATAAAATGTGCCAAAAAAGCCAAGCCGGCTATCATAATAACAATTTTATAACAACGCGCGCCCATGTGTGCGTCCTCACAAACGGCAAAATAGCCGATCTGCAGGAGATCATGCAGCGCTGTTATATGCAGTAGAAAGGGTAACCAGGCAGTGGACCACCAAATCGTCAGCCGGGTCCCTGACTGTGACGCATGGAAATGAGCCATGCAGAGTTTAACATCGCATCGAAATATTTTTCATGGAAGACAATATAGCCTCCACAAGTTACAACATTAAGTGAGTAAGTCACAAGTGACTATCTCTCTTCTATACTGGTGTGTGGCGTGACTGGCGTCTCTTGCGTGATATGAGGAACGGTGCCAGTAGCCTACGCACATTATAGGGTGTGTGTGTGTATGTGTGTGTGTGTGTGTGTGTGTGTGTGTGTGTGTGAAGGGGCAGGGGCCGCATCGCAACTTGTCGTTATAGTTCTGTTCAGAGAGGGGGGGGGGGGGGGGGGGAGAGAGAGAGAGAGAGAGAGAGAGACCACAGATGTGTGGGCATGGGGAAATTAAAAATAAGGCATTTTCCCAAATTCCAGTTTTCTGACTTTTTATTTCACAACATATTCCCCAATTTCCACTGAGATTATGGGGTGAATGAATGTGGCCAGACCCATCTTCTCTTTCTGTCATAGTGACATTGTCCTGCATCAGATCATGTCCAAATCAGGTTCTCCAATCTCCAGTAGCCTCTTCAGTTTTTTGAAGATTTTTTGAGTGGTGCAACCACTCCCTTACGGAGCTATGTGTGTGGCTGGCTGGGTCTGAGCACTATGTGTGTGGATTGCTGGCTGGCTGGGTCTGAGCACTATGTGTGTGGCTTGCTGGCTGGCTGGCTGGGTCTGAGCACTATGTGTGTGTGGATTGCTGGCTGGCTGGCTGGGTCTGAGCACTATTAGTCCATGAGCCAGACCCCCCTAATTTGCGCGTTAATTACGAAATGGGTGGGCAAATTCTTGTTTGAATTTTTGATTCACGGATTCACGGCTCGTGATTATAGTACAGCAGTGTTTCTCAAAGTGATGTCTGGAGACATCACTTTGTCCAGAGACATGTTCCATTCAAACCCAAATGCATTAAAGTTGCACATTTCATAAACAAGAATGCAGAGGTTCAACTAGCACTGGGGAACTGGGCTTCGTCTGTTTTGCAACGCAACATGGAGCTCTTGTGTTAATTAATTATGCATGTTGGTCCTGTATGTTATTGATGTATGCTGTTGGGGGTTCTGTATTTTAATTATTTGTATGCCATTTCATTTTTTGGAATAAAGCCACTTTTGACAGGACAATTTTAGGACTTCATTTATTTGTATTCATTTTGAAAATAATTTTGTATTTTGTACTTTGTAATTTTTACTTTTATACTTAAGTACATTTTTACACCGGGTACTTTTTATTTTGTACTTTGTAATTTTTACTTTTATACTTAAGTACATTGTTACACCGGGTACTTTGTATTTTGTACTTTGTACTTTTACTTTGTAATTTTACTTTTATACTTAAGTACATTTTTACACCGGGTACTTTGTATTTTGTACTTTGTACTTGTACTTTGTAATTTTTACTTTTATACTTAAGTACATTTTTACACCGGGTACTTTTTGTACTTAAGTACATTTAATTTGAGGTACTTTTTTACTTTTACTTAAGTAACTTTCTTAATGGGTACTTTGTACTTTTACTTAAGTAATTGTCAAGTAGAGAATCAGTACTTCTACTTAAGTAAAATATTTTTGTACTTTTTCCACCACTGAAATTTGACTCCAAATATAAAAACGAAACGATAGCCTAAACAAGGCAGTTATCCACTCCACACCATCAGAAGTAACACCCGTCCCACTGGCTTCAGGGAAGTCCTGCCCGTATCGTAGCCAACGCACACGTCAGCCGACAATGATTTCAGTAAGACGTTTGAATTTTCCTCTGAATCAATAAAAGGTCTGTCTGTCTGTCTGTCTGTCTCTTCAAGACAACCTAAGAAGATAGTTGGACAGAATGCAAAAGGTATTAATGGTAAGTTGTCATGATCCTGATTTAGTATCCAGCCTCTAACCTTTTTGTTGTTCTGTCACTCACTACAGTAGGCGTATACAGGCATGCCCATACAGGCATGCCCATACAGGCATACAGGCATGCCCATACAGGCATGCCCATACAGGCATGACCATACAGGCATGCCCATACAGGCATACAGGCATGCCCATACAAGCATGCCCATACAGGCATGCCCATACAGGCATACAGGCATGCCCATACAGGCATGCCCATACAGCCATACAGGCATGCCCATACAGGCATGCCCATACAGGCATGCCCATACAGCCATACAGGCATGCCCATACAGGCATGCCCATACAGCCATACAGGCATGCCCGTACAGGCATGCCCATACAGGCATACAGGCATGCCCATACAGCCATACAGGCATGCCCATACAGGCATACAGGCATGCCCGTACAGGCATGCCCATACAGGCATACAGGCATGCCCATACAGCCATACAGGCATGCCCGTACAGGCATGCCCATACAGGCATACAGGCATGCCCGTACAGGCATACAGGCATGCCCATACAGCCATACAGGCATGCCCGTACAGGCATGCCCATACAGGCATGCCCATACAGGCATGCCTGTACAGGCATGCCCAAAACTAGGTTGCAATAGGCAAGTGATCTTCAAGCCAGTTGATACAGTTTGAAGATCAGGCATTTTTAGCCAGAGACACGGTTGCTCTATGGAGTATAAATAAAACTAAGGGTTTTAGCCTGAGGAGCTCCCTGCAATTGGGAGCCCTACTTAACATAATCACACTACATCTATTAAACCACTGTTTGTCTAAGGTGCCTGGCTGGCCCTATAGTATTATAATCAGGTCTAAGGTGCCTGGCCCTATAGTATTATAATCAGGTCTAAGGTGCCTGGCCCTATAGTATTATAATCAGGTCTAAGGTGCCTGGCTGGCCCTATAGTATTATAATCAGGTCTAAGGTGCCTGGCTGGCCCTATAGTATTATAATCAGGTCTAAGGTGCCTGGCTGGCCCTATAGTATTATAATCAGGTCTAAGGTGCCTGGCTGGCCCTATAGTATTATAATCAGTTCATCTCAATCTTTTTCAGTTCAAGACAAGGATCTCCAGTTTGATTGATGAAGGAAAGGACCCTAATGGAAACAAGCCCTATAGGCTTTCTTGGGTTATAAATCATCTTGTATTGAACTGTATACTTCCCTGTGCTTTTTTCTGCAAACGGTTTCATTTTCATATATATGTATATCAAATCAATACTTTTAAAAAAAAATCTCTAGTGAGGTGTTAACAATTCAATCTACAATCCACAGCATCTTCCACAGTGCCCGCCTGCCTGCCTGCCCACGCAGCCTGCATGCCTGCCCACGCAGCCTGCATGCCTGCCTTCCTGCCTTCCTGCCTGCCTGCCCACGCAGCCTGCATGCCTGCCTTCCTGCCTGCCTGCCTGCCTGCCTGCCCGCCCGCCCGCCTGCCTGCCTGCCCGCCTGCCTTCCTGCCTGCCCGCCCGCCCACCCGCCCGCCCGCCCGCCTGCCTGCCTGCCCAAACTCAGATAGTTCCATGGCTTCCCTATCTGTCACCCTTTATGCTGATCAGATCAGACAAGACATCCATCTGACTGACAGAATGAATACACAAGAGGTGCATGGTGACATCATGGTGACATCGTATTGAGCCACTAAACCACACATGCTCAGTTACAATTACAATTTAACATTTATCATCTACAATTTACGCATTCAGCAGACAGACACTCTTACCCAGACAGATGTATACATTCAGCAGACACATGCATCTATAGATCGACTTACAGGTGTGTGTATTGAACTCTAGTCAATAAATGAGCTGAATAATCACATAATATCATCGAGTGCAGAGAGAATTGTGTAGTAGAGCCTCAAAGACAACCTACAGTAGCATTACCTTACATTACTGCAACAGTTAATGTTGCAGTAGTAGGCTAGTGCTCTTTGTTCATTTCATTTATTTATATATTTTTTAAAGTCTTAAAAGTCCTTAATTTGTCACTTTACTGTCCTCTGGGGAACCCCTAAAATCTTAATGTTAGAAACAAAACAAAACAAAGATGACCACGTCTGCAAAGAGTGACCCACTATAGATTTAGTCTGCTAAAATCCTTTGATATTACTAAAAATATGACTATATGACAATATGACTAAAACTAAATGAAACGTTATTCAAAAGACTATGACTAAAACTAACTCTGTGCTGTCAACACTATGGTCCACCAGCAAACCTCGGAAAAGAGAAGGGAACCCGCACACTCATATGCTCCAAAAGGTATATTTTATTGACGACGTTTCGAGCCAAGGCTCTTCATCTGGTCAAACCCAGCACCTCCACGAAGTGATGTGCGTATTTTACTATAGTTTCCACTCATTTCAAACATCTTCCTGACAGCGCAGAAAGAAAGCTACGGCTAAGCTTTGAGCTTTATATAAAGTGTTGTTGTGAGTCTGCAGATTACCCCATTCTGGGCGGGAACCCCTTTTGGTGTTAGCATTATGTTATGCTTCAGCTATTGAAAAATAGCAGATCTACAAGCTCGTAGCGCGCCACTTGGTGGCGCGCTACGAGCTTGTAGATCTGCTATTTTTGAAAAATCGAAGAACGACTGACATAGAAACATAGCTTTTTCAGAAAACTGTCAGGATGTAGAAGACATTTTTAGAATCTGATCTCAGGTCAAAATGGGTTAATGAGATTATAGCCATTATTAGGTATGGTGGAGGCGAGGGGAGGAAGAGCTAACCGTGCGAGTACATAGCCAAAGGTCAGGTTTATAAAGTATTGTGGGTTTAGCGATTACATATATGAAAATAGACATAGAAAAGATGATGCGTAAGCAAACAACAAACAAATAAGTGTTAATTCACACTGATAGTGCTGTCAAACAAGTCTATGAAGCTATGAAATCTATGAAATATATGAAACAGTTCATCAGCGACACATATACGATTTAGTGGTTTTCCCTGCTTCATCTGTGTCTCTCTCAGCTAAGGGGTTCCTGGCCTCAAAACCGTTGAAGACCCTTGGCTTCCACTATATAGATGAATCCATGGAGCCTTGCCCTGTAGGCCAGGTGTAGGCAATCAATGTTAAGGTGTCAACTTGCTGCGCTTAATGTGACACCTCAACTATGGTTGCGCCTAACTCTGGTCCATAGCCTTAAGGAGAAGTCTTAGGGCTCCATTTTCGTCACCGCTAAACCCCTCTAAACTTCTTTGCCTTTTTTACTATTTTGAAAAACATTTTTGAATAGTTCAACTAGCCAATCTACATTGACACGTTGTGAGCTTGTAGTAAAAATGTTTTGCAAAATAGTAAAAAAAGGCAAAGAAGTTTAGGGTTAAGGGCTTTAGCGGTGACGAAAATGGAGCCCTTAAAGGGGCATTCCACTCATTTTCAACATTTTACTATGTCATTAATATACCTTAGAGCTGTTGTGTGGAAATAATAAAAAAAAGTCCCCCCACTCTGTGTTTCCTAGAACTGGAGATCTGAAAAAAAACATTAACATGGTGAAACACATCTTGATGATGTCATCAAGATGTGTGCCCCCCAACATAAAATGCACTTTTTGGCCAGAAAGGAAAGATTTTCATATATGTTTCAGTTACTCCACTGCGCCCTCTACACATTTTGTCAAGAGAAAAAGCCCATTCACCGGATTTTTCCTTCGGTAAAATATTTTACTTTCTGGCAGTGCATTTTATACGTTTGGTGGGGGGCTCAGAGTAGGTCCACTAGGGAAAGTAGGCTTTCTTCATTACAAAACCGTCTTTGTATTGGTAAGTAGCGAACTTGTTATTTTTGTTAAGTCGAGAGGCTGTGCTGCATTTCATGCGAGGGCCTTAAGGGGAAGTCCTTAAGGCTATATGGACCAGAGCTGGGCTGCTATAGGTCCCAGGGGGACCCTTCAGTGGATTCGTATATATTGCGTGCCCTCAGCTGTCCTCATAAGCCACAGTTCTAAGGTATCGAGAGCACCATCTGTACAAATTACCTAATTGCTTTTGTACCACAAGCTGTCTGTCATTAGCTGCTATTAAGGGTGCGAAGTAATGGCTCTGGCCTGGAAGGATTCCACAGTCAACATGGTCGAGCAGCAGTGTTGTGGTTTAATAACCAGCATTAAAATATCCTATACAGTAGGTCACGTACATTCTGTTCTGTCATGGGCCTCAAAGTTCAGACAGGGACATATCCCTGCTGATCTCCACAGTCTAACTTTGTGCGTGCGCGTGCGCGCGCGCGTGCGTGCGTGCGTGCGTGCGTGCGTGCGGTGTGGTGTGTTTTCCCCCCTAAATTAACACCCTACTTGATCTTAGGTTCTACAGATTGATGGGATAAAGTAGACCTATTAAGCAGTTACCATTACTTATAAGAGTGTGCACCCTAGCTGTGCTCAAGCAAGGTCACAGAGAGACAGAAAGGTGTCTGAAAAAGTGAGACACGTCAGAGTTCTCCAGGACAGACGACCCCCTCTGGCCTGCGCTTCAATTAAGGGGCCCCCCGACCAACGGACTGATATGATCGAACAATGTGATCGTGATGTAACAGGTCGTATTTGCTTTCATCTATGTCTTTGCTGTTCATATGCATATCACATGGACCATTCCATATCACATGGACCATTCCATATCACATGGACCATTCCATATCACATGGACCATTCCATATCACATGGACCATTCGTCACTATTCGTGGCAAATATGCCAGTTCTTATTATTCCATGACTTGTGTTTACAGCCTGTTTATTGAACTTTATATAGCCTTGAACTATGACGACGCAACAAGAGTCACACAAAAGCATCAAAAATAGCAGAGCTACAAGCTCATCGAGCTTGTAGTTCTGTTACTTTTGATGATTTTGAATTTTTTGAATCCTGAAAAGTAACAGTTTTGGACATACAGATGAGATGTATGGATGGGTAATGGGTATGCTCAGGAATTGTATCGATTCCGATTGTGCTTATCAATTCCCATTCTTATGGATTCCCCATTCCGGCTACCATAATAGTAAACAAAAATAGCAGAGCTACAAGCTCATCGAGCTTGTAGTTCTGTTACTTTTGATGATTTTGAATTTTTTTGAATCCTGAAAAGTAACAGTTTTGGACATACAGATGAGATGTATGGATGGGTAATGGGTATGCTCAGGAATTGTATCGATTCCGATTCTGCTTATCAATTCCCATTCTTATGGATTCCCCATTCCGGCTACCATAATAGTAAACAAAAATAGCAGAGCTACAAGCTCATCGAGCTTGTAGTTCTGTTACTTTTGATGATTTTGAATTTTTTTGAATCCTGAAAAGTAACAGTTTTGGACATACAGATGAGATGTATGGATGGGTAATGGGTATGCTCAGGAATTGTATCGATTCCGATTCTGCTTATCAATTCCCATTCTTATGGATTCCCCATTCCGGCTACCATAATAGTAAACAAAAATAAAGAGATAAAAAAAAGAAAAAAACATTTTCTTTACTATTACTATGCCCGAAGGTCAGTAGACCGAAAGCTTGCAAAATAAATACATTGATTGTGCGCAGATCTGAGTGTGCGGAGCTT
This sequence comes from Electrona antarctica, assembly GCF_951216825.1. Lineage (NCBI taxonomy): Eukaryota > Metazoa > Chordata > Actinopteri > Myctophiformes > Myctophidae > Electrona > Electrona antarctica. The sequence goes on from NC_136806.1 coordinate 14,756,500, forward strand.
CCCTTTATTTTACTATTACTAGTAAAAAATAAAACAAAAAAACTGTGTATATTACTAGTACCTAAGATAGAAACAATACGGAAATGTTTTGCCCTGGAAATACTGCTGATGTCGCTGTAAACTAATTGTATATCAATAAGTGCTAAATGATTCAAGAGTTGTATCGATTCTGATAAAGATCCAATTTGGAGAGCATTCCTACTTTGGAACCTTTTGATTGAACGAGTGCCTTTATTGCAGACTCAAGGTCACAATTACATACAACAATAAACATGAATATTGATTGATTGATTGCAGGGGTTTTCGACCCTTGTCATTTCAAGGTCCATTATTTATTCCGCGTTTTTGAGCCACGGACCACCATTTGATGAGATTTTGCCTCTCAGACACAAGACTTTGAATATTGAATATTTTCTATTTTGTTGTCATTGGATAATATATTGTCCACAGTTCCATACCATTAGTAGAGACATGTGGTGATCATAATAACAATTATTCTACATTCTCTAATTGTGTAGACTTCTTGTAAATTAAGTAATGCAGATGTTTAACAATAATGTAACTCTTTTGAGAGTGTAAAATGTATTTACACTTTACAACTCTCAAGAGTTAAATATATATAAGGGTCCATTTGGTTACCAACTCTCCATCACTATAGTTGGGGACCACCTGGATCCCCCTCGAGGACCACTGGTGGTCCCACCAGATCACTGGTTGAAATCCACTGATTGATTGAATACTTTATTAGTTAGAAATGTAAACGGCACCATGTGGTACAGTAAGACATTAAGGCTAACAGGCTAACACAAAGAAAGTGAATTCAATACCCAACAACCGAGACGTAATAGCTGAGTTTCATTCCAACATGTTTTGCATTCACTGGGCCCTGACGAAGGCTGCTGGGCCAAAACATGTTGGTCACCTGCGTTTGTAAATCTTTGCCAGGCCAATTAAGTATTTTAACTTCACTGAACAGAGTGCGCCTTGGATTCTTTTTAAGTTCACCTATTTCTCTCACTTTGACGTCAGTCTACTACTACTACTACTACTACTACTACTACAAAGGGATGGAACTTCAATGCCTTGACCTACATGGTTTGTATTGTATTTGTATTGTATGTGTATTACATGATGGGAACAAGCCCCCAGGGCTTTTTGTGTTTTCCTATAACTTTTGACTCTACAACCTGTTATGATATTATCTGTACATTGTGCTGTTTGCATTTCTTTCTTATTGTCTAATAAAATATTCAATCAATCAATCCCATTTAGACCTGACCTCAACATTTAAAAAAAAATCTTCTAAATCCTCCAGTTTTCTGAAATAAATATTTTCACGATTTTTCAAAAATAGCAGACCTACAAGCTCGTAGCGCGCCACTCGGTGGCGCGCTATGAGCTTGTAGATCTGCTATTTTTCAATAGCTAAATTATAACGTTTGTTATAATGTTTAAAACACCAAAAGGGGTTCCCGCCCCAAAATGGGTTATAACCTCAGCTGCCTGACTCAGTGACAAAACATGTACCGGTATCTTCATTAGCATATTGATAACCACGGCATGGTGATTGTCCACTACTGTATCAGAGGGACTGACTGTATGTGCAATATGATACAGTATGAGATGCATGCTTGTTGCTGCTCGTTCTGTTCTTATCTTTGTTTCCATAATCTACCAGGGACGTCGTAGATCCACTGTTCTTACTGTATATATTTCTCTGTGTGTGTAATAAACTGTGTAATACATCGCTGCGTTGGCATATGTTCTGCGTGCCTGCGACTCGACGGATCCTCACCCACCACCCCAAGGTTTAGATGGAAGACTAGAGGCCTTGACCCATTTAGGCCTGACGTCGAAATTTAAAAAATGTCTTCAAAATCCTAACAATTGTCTGAAAAACCTTATGTTTCTGTATCAGTGGTCAGGTGCTCAATATTTCATGTGAAGGACCCCAAGAATTATATGTAATATGCCGCCGCCCCCCCCATCTGAAAATATGTTGTTCCAGGGACCTCCCCAGAAGCAAAGATTTTAGTTAAAATGTTCACTCTGTAACAATATATATTCAAAGATTTGAGGCCCATTTTCACGATTTTTCAAAAATAGCAGACCTACAAGAGCTAGAAGCTTGTAGATCTGCTATTTTTCAATAGCTAAAGTATAACATAATGCTTTAAAACACCAAAAAGGGGTTCCCACCCAAATAGATGGTCACCCAAAATCACAACACTACCTGTACTGTTAACGATCATGTTAATAAAGTATTCAGACAATCAACCAATAAATCATTCAAGTAAGCTGATCAGTGATCACTGATATTGAGCTCGGCTTATTGATCTGTACGTTTACAATCACCAGGCCTGGGTGAGACAGAGATAAATGAAGGCACATTATGAGCCAATCAGATATGGGCGTTTTCACTGGTTCTCAGCATGAGGTGCAGGGACCACCGGGGGTCCAAATAGACCCTTAAGGGTCTGTAACTCTGAGAGTGTTACAACTGGAACCAAATGGACCCTTACGGGTCTGTAACTCTGAGAGTGTTACAACTGGAACCAAATGGACCCTTACGGGTCTGTAACTCTGAGAGTGTTACAACTGGAACCAAATGGACCCTTACGGGTCTGTAACTCTGAGAGTGTTACAACTGGAACCAAATGGACCCTTACGGGTCTGTAACTCTGAGAGTGTTACAAATGTAAACAAATGGACCCTTACGGGTCTGTAACTCTGAGAGTGTTACAAATGTAACCAAATGGACCCTTATGGGTCTGTAACTCTGAGAGTGTTACAAATGTAACCAAATGGACCCTTACAGGTCTGTAACTCTGAGAGTGTACACAATGTAACCAAATGGACCCTTACAGGTCTGTAACTCTGAGAGTGTTACAAATGTAACCAAATGGACCCTTACAGGTCTGTAACTCTGAGAGTGTACAAATGGATCTGTACCTTTGAAATTCAAAACATTCAGTATTTTATAAGATTGTCTTCTTGTGTACACACAGTGACACAACAGAGTGAAAGTGCATGCATGCGCGCACACATGCGCACACGCACATGCACACACACAGAGAGAGATCCATCCTAGTAGTGATGGGAGATTAATCGGCAATATTGGCCCTTAAACCAATTAATCGTTAATCGGTATCGGTAAAAAAATATATTGGATTTAGCAGATATTTAATTTTATTATAATTATGTTGAAAAATACATTTAAAAAAGCCTGAAAAAGCCTTTCGTGATGATGAAGGCTGCAAATTAATATCAGTGTTTTCTGGGGAAGCTTTCGAAAGAGTCAATAGTTGGAACATTTAAAATAAATACTACATTCAAGCTGTTTGTGTTGGGATATGAGCCAACATCTCAATAACGCTGCATCCAGTTTTGGAATAAATTAAGAGGTTATATCGGTTTATCGGCCATAAAAGCAATTCATTTATATTTATATCGGATATCGATATGGGCCAAATAGTCTCATGGGTACATCCCTGATTCCACCCAGTCCAACAACACAGCCTCATCTTCCCTCAGAGCAGCACCTCATCATCATCATCATCATCATAGTGCACGTGCCACGTGCCGCAGCCACGGTCATTAACACACTGGTCTCACACACACGACACACACACACACACACACACACACACACACACACACTTTCAACATCAGCATGCAGCAGCAGAAGACAAAAGCATACAATCCGATCATGACGTGACGTCATATTATTTACAACTTACTAATAGCAGCAGCACCGGCCAGGCGGTGCATGTGTGTTTGTAGCCTATACTAGCCTGTACTGTCGACGAATCGATGACGAATATAAAATGACGTTATTAACGTCAACGACAACACACATCATCATCATCATTCAAACAACATGCCCGATACAGTGTAGCCGCGACTGCCGCGTGCAGCTGCGTAGAGCCTGCCTGCCGGCTGCACTGAGTTAAAATCACACAACACAAATAACAAGCAGCTGTCTAGTGTGTGTGTGTGTGTGTGTGTGTTATATACCTGTGTTCACCGGCAGTATTTTAGCGGTAGGTAGGTAAGAGGTATGGTCCTCCTGGCAACGCGGTAAAGCGTCTCTCTCTCTCTCTCTCTCTGACTGCAGGTGCCTGTCTCTCAACCTCTGTGTCTGTCTGTCTGTCTGTCTGTCTGTCTGTCTGTCTGTCTGTCTGTCTGTCGTGCGTTGCTTATAGATACATACACTTAGCCTATTAGTCTTACTGTTTCTCTTATGTGTCCTCCTTATCCATTCCTCCCCTCTCTCTCTCTCTCTCCCTCTCTCTCTCTCTCTCTCTCTCTCCCCCCTCTCTCTCTCTCTCTCCCCCCTCTCTCTCTCTCTCCCCCCTGTGTTTTCTGGGGGGGCTCTACCTCTACCCGGTCAGAATAGCGCGGTGTAATGTTGCCATTCCAACCACCAGCCCATGAGCCCTGTGGCTGAAAATGGCTCTCTGTGTGTCGCTAACCGTGTCGCCTCCTCCTGTGTGTGTGTGTGTGTGTGTGTGTGTGTGTGTGTGTGTGTGTGAGAGAGAGAGAGAGAGAGAGAGAGAGAGAGAGACCACATGGGAATGGATCAGGACACTCATATACAGTAGGTAAGTTGGTAACACACACACACACACACACACACACACACACACACACACACACACACACACACACAAGGATCTGGATGGATGGATGGCTGGATGGCTACGCATGGATGGATGGATGGCTGTGAAGTGGGAGTCATTTTAAGTAGCCTATACTTTACACACTTTAGGGAGGTCCAGGAGACCTCATGGGTTCCTAGTTTAGAGGTTCTAAATGGACCCTATAGGTCTGTAACTCTGTGACAATCACTGGCCCCGCCTACCAGTGACATCATCGGTAGGTATAGGTATGCTCGCACATTCCCTGCCATTGACGTACCGGTGGCTCTACGTCATTTAAGGCAGTGGTTCCCAAAGTGGGGTCCGGGGACCCCCAGGGGTCCTTGAGGGAATTCCAGGGGGTTCCCAGCTAAAT
>NC_136806.1:14766515-14784015 GCF_951216825.1 Electrona antarctica
AGACCCTCTCTGTAAACCTCTTAATAGAGGCCAGGGTATGCGACCCTCTCTGTAAACCTCTTAATAGAGGCCAGGGTATGAGACCCTCTCTGTAAACCTCTTAATAGAGGCCAGGGTATGAGACCCTCTCGGTAAACCTCTTAATAGAGGCCAGGGTATGAGACCCTCTCTGTAAACCTCTTAATAGAGGCCAGGGTATGAGACCCTCTCTGTAAACCTCTTAATAGAGGCCAGGGTATGAGACCCTCTCTGTAAACCTCTTAATAGAGGCCAGGGTATGAGACCCTCTCTGTAAACCTCTTAATAGAGGCCAGGGTATGAGACCCTCTCGGTAAACCTCTTAATAGAGGCCAGGGTATGAGACCCTCTCGGTAAACCTCTTAATAGAGGCCAGGGTATGCCAGGGTATCTTAATAGAGGCCAGGGTATGAGACCCTCTCGGTAAACCTCTTAATAGAGGCCAGGGTATGAGACCCTCTCGGTAAACCTCTTAATAGAGGCCAGGGTATGCCAGGGTATCTTAATAGAGGCCAGGGTATGCCAGGGTATCTTAATAGAGGCCAGGGTATGCATGCATAAAGCCAGTGGCAAAGTGAGGTTAACGTCGTTTAACTCCATGTAGACCTGAGGACGTTTCTACAAATGCCTTCTAAATGACAGTTTTCTGAAAAACCCTGTGTTTCCATGTCAGTGGTTCTCAAAACCCTGTGTTTCTATGTCAGTGGTTCTCAAAACCCTGTGTTTCTATGTCATTGGTTCTAAAACCCTGTGTTTCTATGTCAGTGGTTCTCAAAACCCTGTGTTTCTATATGTCAGTGGTTCTCACAGGGTTAAACCCTGTGTTTCTATGTCAGTGGTTCTCAAAACCCTGTGTTTCTATGTCAGTGGTTCTCAAAACCCTGTGTTTCTATGTCAGTGGTTCTCAAAACCCTGTGTTTCTATGTCAGTGGTTCTCAAAACCCTGTGTTTCTATGTCAGTGGTTCTCAAAACCCTGTGTTTCTATGTCAGTGGTTCTCAAAACCCTGTGTTTCGGCCCAGGCGGTGGCGTAACCGTCTGGGCACCCGACTGGTAATCCAGTCGCAGTGTGCCGCGGGTTCGACTCCCGAGCCCGACACGGACTTTACTGCATGTCTTCTCCCATCTCTCTCCCGTTTCCTGTCAGCCTACTGTCTGTCCCTTCGAAAACCAATAAAAGGCGTAAGCCGCAAAAAAAATATCTTAAAAAAAAAAAAAAAAACCTGTGTTTCTATGTCAGTGGTTCTAAAACCCTGTGTTTCTATGTCAGTGGTTCTCAAAACCCTGTGTTTCTATGTCAGTGGTTCTAAAACCCTGTGTTTCTATGTCATTGGTTCTCAAAACCCTGTGTTTCTATGTCAGTGGTTCTCAAAACCCTGTGTTTCTATGTCATTGGTTCTAAAACCCTGTGTTTCTATGTCAGTGGTTCTAAAACCCTGTGTTTCTATGTCAGTGGTTCTCAAAACCCTGTGTTTCTATGTCAGTGGTTCTCAAAACCCTGTGTTTCTATGTCATTGGTTCTAAAACCCTGTGTTTCTATGTCAGTGGTTCTCAAAACCCTGTGTTTCTATGTCAGTGGTTCTCAAAACCCTGTGTTTCTATGTCAGTGGTTCTCAAAACCCTGTGTTTCTATGTCATTGGTTCTAAAACCCTGTGTTTCTATGTCATTGGTTCTAAACCCTGTGTTTCTATGTCAGTGGTTCTCAAAACCCTGTGTTTCTATGTCATTGGTTCTAAAACCCTGTGTTTCTATGTCATTGGTTCTAAAACCCTGTGTTTCTATGTCATTGGTTCTAAAACCCTGTGTTTCTATGTCAGTGGTTCTCAAAACCCTGTGTTTCTATGTCAGTGGTTCTCAAAACCCTGTGTTTCTATGTCAGTGGTTCTCAAAACCCTGTGTTTCTATGTCAGTGGTTCTCAAAACCCTGTGTTTCTATGTCAGTGGTTCTCAAAACCCTGTGTTTCTATGTCAGTGGTTCTCACAGGGTTAAACCCTGTGTTTCTATGTCAGTGGTTCTCAAAACCCTGTGTTTCTATGTCAGTGGTTCTCAAAACCCTGTGTTTCTATGTCAGTGGTTCTCAAAACCCTGTGTTTCTATGTCAGTGGTTCTCAAAACCCTGTGTTTCTATGTCAGTGGTTCTAAAACCCTGTGTTTCTATGTCAGTGGTTCTCAAAACCCTGTGTTTCTATGTCAGTGGTTCTAAAACCCTGTGTTTCTATGTCAGTGGTTCTCAAAACCCTGTGTTTCCATGTCAGTGGTTCTCAAAACCCTGTGTTTCTATGTCAGTGGTTCTCAAAACCCTGTGTTTCTATGTCATTGGTTCTAAAACCCTGTGTTTCTATGTCAGTGGTTCTCACAGGGTTAAACCCTGTGTTTCCATGTCAGTGGTTCTCAAAACCCTGTGTTTCTATGTCAGTGGTTCTCACAGGGTTAAACCCTGTGTTTCCATGTCAGTGGTTCTCAAAACCCTGTGTTTCTATGTCAGTGGTTCTCAAAACCCTGTGTTTCTATGTCAGTGGTTCTCAAACATTTTCATGTCAAGGACGCCCAAAATTATATGTAGGCCTTAATTGGTCGCCGACCCGGGCGACCCCCATCTGAAAATATGTTGTTCCAGTGACCTCCCCAGAAGCAAAGATTTGAATTAAAAACGTTCGCTCTGAAAGAATATATTCAAAGATTTGTGCCACATTTTCACAATCTTTCAAAAATAGCAGACCTTCAAGTAGATGTAGATCTGCTATTTTTCAATAGCTAAAGCATAACATAATGCTTAAAACACCAAAAGGGGTTCCTCCCGCCCAAAATGGGTTGCAATCAGATAGCACCTTTCTGTTTGGATGTATACTGTGTATGAGCTGCCAAGGCCAGAAAGTATATGTTTTGCCACTCAGTAGGCGTTCCTGCATAACTTCCGGTTACGATATGATGATCTCACGTGCATACCCTCTATTGGTCTGATCTTGTCTTCCCCTAAAATAACAGATCTATACAAGCTGCTATTTTTGGGGTTCAGTTGAACGGGTAGCATCATGATCCCTATAACGGCATGCATTCAGACAACACTTTGTGAGCTTGTAGATCGCCGCCCTGATCGGTATATTTGTGACATGCTGTGAGCCTGTAGATCGGCTATATTAACGCAGCGAATCAGGCTGGGACCCAGGCTAGGTACGAACCACCATTTGATGATATTTACCTCTCGGACGGACCCAAGACTCAGAATATTTTGTTAATGTTATTTATTATTGATGTTGTATTGACCATTAGGAGAGATAACAGGCAAACGATGATCAAAATAGCAATTCTCCTACATTCTCTAGTTGGATAGACTCTCAAGAGTTAAAGACCTATAAGGGTCTATAGGTTACCAACTTTCCATCATTTAGCATGGGGACCACCTGGTGTAGAAGGGTGGGGGAGAGCCGCATGTAAACAGCCATGGGACCCTGATGGTCAAAGTGGTTCATTGGTTAATGTCCTTGCCCTGGCCAGCCGGGGCGCCTGATGGAGGGGAAAGGAACTGGTTGGAATAACGTGTTCCTTCCACGCGCTACGTCCAACCAGGGAAACTCTCCCCTGTCAGGTGTAAAGGAGCGACTTAGACCCTCATGCATGAAGGAAGCACGAGTTCAAGTCCGTTGCTCTCCCCAGGTTGGCATTGACACAGGGGTGAAAAATGTGTTACAAAATCGTGGGATAATTATTTTTTTTTAAGTCCTTGCCCAATGTGTCTCTGAGGATTTTTACATGTAAAATGGTTTGTACATCGTTTAGCCTATGTATTATCATACTAATGTATACTGTTTTACTGGTTATATTATATAATACTATAATGTGTTCATACATATTGGGCCCTGTAGCTTTGTTATTATTAATATGTTATAATACTTCTGTTGTTAGTGGTATATGTTTGCTTTGACAATATTTTGACAATATAAGTAGTATTGAGAGCTTGAGCCTTCCGTAGATATTGGTGTTTAAGCCGAAATGGACTGCTTTTACATTTTCAGCAGTTTAGGCCTATTGTTCTATAGACAAATCCCCTGAAAAGGGTGTGTGCTCACAGACTAAAATAATAAACCAACCAATCCCTGGCTGTCTCATAGAAAATCTACTGTGGAACTAAACCAAAACAGAAACCATGAAATCTGCTATACAGTCACACATTTTGGTCGGGTGGGTTGCCATGTTTTACCTGCTGATCCAGCATATAAGAAAGCACACACACACACACACACACACACACACACACACACACACACACACACACACACACACACAGGGGGACAGACAGAGGCGTCACCGTGGTAACAGACAACAAGCCTTACCGGGTAAACAGAGCGACAGAGAGGAGGACATGCGTCCGGCGCACGGTGTCGTCGTCCACGCATCACTGACCCACTTAACACATGTCTCCTACTAGCCGCTACAGCCACACACACACAGACAGGACATTATAATGCTCTCTGCCATAAGATTATAGTTTTAACGCGGCGGAACCAATCAGAGCGTGCCAGGGGGGCGGGTCTAATTTAATGTAATCCCCTCAGACTGATGTATAGAGACAGTCAGTCTGACCCCCCACTGAGTTATATGTCCACTGAAACACTGAGAGGATGTATAGAGACAGTCAGTCTGACCCCCCACTGAGTTATATGTCCACTGAAACACAGAGGATGTATAGAGACAGTCAGTCTGACCCCCCACTGAGTTATATGCATAGAGTATATAAAGGATAGAGACCGAACTGGAGCACTAGCCCGCCCCCAAGCTATTCATTTCGATGAAGTTGCTCAGTGGCGTTTTGAAGCACCTGGAAGACTGCCAGAAGTACCTCCTCCGGACTTCAAATTTGAGGACCGGGGTGACGTATGGGTGACGTAGGCCGTAGGGAGTGATGGTCCTACGTGTTAAAGCACGGGTCCGCCTGCAGTCCTTCCTCTTACCACTAGGGCCCAGTGCTTCAACGTTGGAGCGCCTCACTGGCCCTTTGGTTATATGTCCACTGAAACACTGAGAGGCAGGGGCTGAAATCCCATAAGAGGGCACTTTTGGACAAAAATTGCGAAAATAGCAGATCTACAAGCTCTCAATGCGTCGCGCTGCGACGCGTTGAGAGCTAGCTTGATCAGCTATTTTCGGAACCCAGCACTCTCTTTATCTAGTGGAGATGCGGTGTGTAACGACATGGATTTCTAAACAAATTAGTTTTTTTGGAAAAAAGCAATTCTCCTGAATGCTGCCTTCCAGTATGGCATGGAAAGGAGTGGCATTTGTTTTACAGACGAGTAAAAGGTCAGGGGCTGAAGGACTCTTTGATGTCTATGTATTGTGTGTACGTCCCTGTATAAGGAATATGTTCATCTTAAAGGGACACTTCCCCCCATTTTGCAAAAAATACATGTTAATGACGTTTAGAAGCTTTAGAACACTTTCCTGGGGGTCTTTATGTGGTTTTAGATATTTTAGATTGTAGCAGTGAGCCCAGTGTCTCTGATGTCATGGACACTGGGCTCACTTACTTCCTGGACTACATGTTGTCTCAGTAAAACCATAGATATTATAAGAAATAGATGCCTCATTTGCCGCTGCAGTTCATTGGAGCGACGTGTATCCCAATGAAGGCGGAAGTGCAGTGCTGAAGGCTTTTTTATTTTTTTTAACAAATCTTTATAACAGTCATGACAATATACATTACAATACAAAACAAGACAAACTAGAAAAAGTGCCCTTCTGGGCACAGGTCTCCACCAGGAGGATAGGAGTGTGTGTGTGTGATGTTTGGCAAAATGTTTAGGAGCAATATAAACGTGTGTGTGTGTTGTGTGTGTGTGTGTGTGTGTGTGTGTGTGTGCGGCTTGGCCTGTTGTAGCGCCACCATGAGGCTGATTTGAAAACGGTCAAGTGGCATTTCTTCCAAAGCCTAGTGGGAATATGCATGCACAGTTTCACCACAATCGGACGCTGCGTTGAGTAGTTGTGGCGATTTGTACAAAACGGGTACAAAGCGGGCTACTCCTGAAAAGTTTAGGAGCCAATCGTAGCCAATGAGGGTGGATTATGAGAAATCAAACAAACCCGTCTTGATCACATGACTATGGAGAGCATGTGTACCGATTTGCGTGAAATTTGGATACAATCTGAAGGAGTAATATTAGAAAATGTGTTTTACATATATCGGCCTCCTGGTGGCGCTATAAAGAGCAGATGTGAAACATTCCAGGCAAAGGTTTTTCCTTGGCCTCTAGGGAGTTGGCATACAAAGTTATTCACAGATCCGTGCAGTTAGAGGTAAAAACACTTTTCGGCCAGTTATAGCGCCACCATGAGGCTGAGTTGAAAATGTTCATGGGGCATTTCTTCCTCTGCCTAGTGGGAATGTGCGTGCACAATTTCACGGAAATCACATGATGTGTTCATGATTTGCAGCATTTTGTTTGAAACCGAGCACTCCTGCAAACTTTGGAAGCCAATCTTAGCCAATCAGGATGGAGTCTGAGAAATCTGAAAGACCCGTTTCGTTGAATGGCTCTAGAGAGACTGTGTACAAATTTGCGTGATGTTTGGACAAAATATGTAGGTGTACTGTCCAAAAACTTGTTTTGCACAAAGCGGCCTCCTGGTGGCGCTATAACAGACCATTCTGGAAATTTTGGGGCAGAGGTTCATTGTTGGCATCCAGGGAGTGTGTGTGCAAAATTTGGCATCGACCGGGTTAACGGTGCCGGAGATTAGCTGTTCACAGACGGACGGACACACGGACACACGGACGGACGGACACACGGACACACGGACGGACGGACGGACGGACGGACGGAGTGCAAAACATACTCTCTCCCCATGCCTTCGGCCTGGTGGAGACAACAAACAAACAAACACAAACAACAAAGTTATTAACAATACAACATCAGAGCCAGGGGGGATTAGATTACTAACAGAAAACATTAAAGAGTGAACACAAAGCAACAGTTCTCCGCAGCTTTCTTATTTAGAAGTGCTGAAGGCGTTTGCTGAAGGCGACTGCGTCGCTGCCCAAGTGACGTCACTCATGTGACTCCTCCATGTCTCTCGCTGTCACTCAAGTGACTACTGGCCAATCACAGCGCGTCTTTTCCGGGACTTATGTTACGCACGCGGAAGCATGACAAGCTTCCGCTTTGCTTCCGCTAATGCTTTGCAAGGAATGTCGGGAAAATAGTGCCTTCAATGGTGACACACGCCTCAGAGCCGGAAAGGGCGTCTATGTATATATGTCTATGAGTAAAACAGCCCCCCCTATCCACAAGGAGGAGCAGTGCACCAAAGAATTATGGGAATTGTAGTCCAGGAAGGAAGTGAGCCTAGTGTCGATGACATCAGAGACACTGGGCTCACTGCTACAATCTAAACTATCTAAAACCACATATTACACACATAAAGACCCCCAGGAAAGTGTTCTAAAGCTTCTAAACGTCATTAACATATTTTCCTTTGCAAAAAGGGTGAAGTGTCCCTTTAAGGCCTGTTCATACTCCAGGTTTAGGTGATAAGGTGATCACCGTAAACTGGAGTATTAGGCCTTTAAGAACAGGGGTTCTCAACCTGGGGTATGAATAGGCCTTTAAGAACAGGGGTTCTCAACCTGGGGTATGAATAGGCCTTTAAGAACAGGGGTTCTCAACCTGGGGTATGAATAGGCCTTTAAGAACAGGGGTTCTCAACCTGGGGTATGAATAGGCCTTTAAGAACAGGGGTTCTCAACCTGGGGTATGAATAGGCCTTTAAGAACAGGGGTTCTCAACCTGGGGTATGAATAGGCCTTTAAGAACAGGGGTTCTCAACCTGGGGTATGAATAGGCCTTTAAGAACAGGGGTTCTCAACCTGGGGTATGAATAGGCCTTTACGAACAGGGGTTCTCAACCTGGGGTATGAATAGGCCTTTAAGAACAGGGGTTCTCAACCTGGAGTATGAATAGGCCTTTAAGAACAGGGGTTCTCAACCTGGGGGTCGCGACATGCTCGGGGGGGGGGGGGGTCGCCAAATTATTTTGGGGGTCCCCAGATTATATATAAATAAAAATCACACCCGTGTGAACTGAGTGGTGTAAGGTTTTATATAGCATGATCAGCTGTGGTCTGACGTAATGTCTGACGTAATGAAATCACACCTTAGCCAAAGATCTTTAAAGATCTTTGGCTAGGTAGGGTCGTCTTCTGATGTGATGATTTGTGACCATGAAGTTGATTCAGCTGGAGTTTTTGTCCGATGTGAGGTATTATATAAGGTAAGGTATTATATAGCCTGATCAGCTCTGATCTGACGTAATGAAATCACACCCGGATGTGATTTCACAACTGGCTTTTTTTGTGCAGAAAAAATGAGCATGGTTGCTACGGTCATCCAGTTCACCCGGGTGTGATTTAATTACGTCAGAAATTATTTTGAACATAGCAACCATGCTCATTTTTTTCTGCACACAAAAGCCAGTTGTAGGAGTGGTTTACACCACTCAAAAAAGAAGAAACTTGAATATACCGGTTTTCCTAAAAACAATCACACCCGTGTGAACTGAGTGGTGTAAGGTCTTATATAGACTGATCAGCTGTGGTCTGACGTAATGTCTGACGTAATGAAATCACACCCGTGTGAACTGGGTGACCATAGCAACCATGCTCATTTTGGTACGAACAGACAGACAGACACGTAAACTAACAAAGCCAGTCGTAGGAGTGGTTTACACCACTCAAAAAAAGATTTGCATCAACTGCCTATTGTGGACATATGGGATTTTTCTTATTTTACCCCATATCACTAAACCCGGGTGAAATTCAGCCGAACACCTGCCCGTAGAAAAAACCAGGGATGTGGGCAGGGAAACACCTATACCTTCTATGATGTCACTGAGCATCATGAAGGTACTGAAAGACCCGCCCACTGGCCACCTCAGACATCAGCAACATTATGATGTCACTGAGCATCATGAAGGTACTGAAAGACCCGCCCACTGGCCACCTCAGACATCAGCAACATTATGATGTCACTGAGCATCATGAAGGTACTGAAAGACCCGCCCACCTCAGACATAGACATCAGCAACATTATGAAAATAATGTCAAAAATAGCAGATAGTACAAGATGTCTTTGTTGTAGATTGGCTATTTTATTTTTTAATAACAGAATATAGCATTAGTATATGCAGGAGTATTAGTAAAAAACACATTCTCCTAAAAGTCCATGTTGTAGCGCCCTCTGGTGGAATAACACAGTAATAACCTTAGAGGGAAAGAACCAAATAAAAATAAAAATGAGCAGGGAGATGTTTTCTGGGATGGATTCATTTGTTTTGAGAGGTCTGTAGCTTCTAGTGTACCAGGAAGGATGTGCAGGCATAATGGAAATTATGAGTTCTCCTGACGATAATATTTCAAGAGCACTTATATCTAATGAACACTGAGAGCCTTTACACTTGGTCCCCTCTTTACACCAAGGGCCCTATTTTCATCAGTGCTAAACAAACCCCTTATTCCTAAACTTCTTTGCCCCCTTTTTTTCGTTTGTTTTTTTACTATTTTATTAACCGATCTATTTTATTTTAATAATATACGTTTATTTAACAGGGACAACAATGTATCAAGTTATAAAACATGATAAACCGTTGCGTTGTCCATATATAGCCAAGGCTGATTTGCAACCCCAGTCCCTGCATGGTCAGGCCTTTCAATACACGTTGTGAGCTTGTAGATCGGCTATTTGAACTATTCAAAAATGTTTTTCAAAATAGTAAAAAAAAAAAAAGGGCAAAGAAGTTTAGGGATAAGGTGTTCAGCAATCAGCACTGACAAAAATAGCTTCTAGATCTGCTTTTTTGCTGAATGTTCGCCCCTAAACACACATCGTGCTACTCCTACAGATTCTCTCCACAACTCACACAAGTCGTTCCACCTTAAGTTCCCGATTGCCCGCAATCTTTGGAAGGCAGTTATACCCAATCCTGCAGGGACCTTTCCAAACTGCCTTCCAAAGATTGCGGCCACCCCAAGTAGGCAAAGACTGGCGAAGACTTGCGCTACAAGTTTGACCCGTTCCCATCCACTTGGAATGGGATCTGAAAAGATTCGACTCAATCAACATACAGTAAAGCAAAGCAAAGCAAAGTTACTATATTTACCCAGGGTAACTGGACTAAGCATCACAGCCAGGCCCTGCTCATAGAACATTTCATGGTAGTGGTTCAATGCCTTGCTCAAGGGCACTTCAGCGGTGGTAATTTTAACGTGCAGGTCCGGGGATACGAACTGGCGACCTTCCGGTATCAAGACCGCTCCGCAAACCGTTCGGCCACCGCTGCCACCATGTGATAGTATAGGCTATCACATGAGCCCATGCAGAGATACACTTTTACTTAAAGCTTACAAAGTCTTGCTAGTGTATTATTGATGCAAGACATAATTCAATTTTAATATCTAATTTAAATGTGTTGAATGATAGGCACTTCCCTCTACATCAGCGGCCCGTGCACCCCGTTACCGCAACGCTTAGTCTCGTTGCTTTTGGCCAAAAATGATACATTTGTAATATGATTATGGCAAATAATCACAGCATCAATCTTCATATGACCACCGCGCTCAGACTGTAGGTGCGCCACCCGATTTACAACATATCAGGATAACGTTTCGGCTATCCAGCCTTCATCAGTGTGAAGGCTGGATAGCCGAAACGTTTGTCATATCTATGGTTTGAAATAAAACTTTTTCAACCACAGTCTTGGTGTGTGCGACCCATCTCCTTGATCCAAATAATCACAGCATGTCACTGCGCTGAGAGACATGCATCTGCTGTATACTCCCGCAGCTGCTCTATACATCTCCTATACAACAGGTTTTACAAGTTTTTGCCGTTAGTGCTAAATAACATAAAACCGGGGTGCATACTTAGTTTAGACTATACTCATTGGTTAGACATGGGTTAAGGTTAGGTTTAGGTGTGCTGCCCCGTGGGAGGTTAGGGTTAGGGTGAGGGTTTGACAACAAGGGACTAAATTATTTTCGCTCCTATGCCACCAAAATGTGGAACGCCCTACCAACAGTCATTAAGACATGCGAATCCCTTGACTCCTTCAAAACCGCTCTCAAAGGGCACCTACGGATGGCTGCAATTCGAAACTGGCCCCCGTAAAATCTGAATCCCCCCCCATATATGTTTCTTTTCCCTTTTTACCTCCATTATGATGAATTCCTGTTCTGTTCTTTGTCTATATAGAAGTGTCTATTTGTACATCTCTAAATGTTTTGATGAATTGAACATGGTGGACCCCCTAGTGTAATGCTTAATTGGGTCGTCCACTCACAGTTAACAGCCTTTGTATTGAGTTTGTGCTTGAAATGTACTGTAATTCTGAAGAAACTGTTAATAAATATTTCAATCAATCAATCAATCAATGAGATAGGTTGTAGTTGTAGGACTAATGACTGGTCTAACCAATGACTAGTCTAAAACAAATACTGTCTAAGTATAAAACCAAAGGGCGTTCGCACACCACAAGGGGTGCACGGCCATGCACCAAAGTTTGGGAACCCCTGCTTTACATTATAGTAATAATGTGCTGTTCCACTGAGCTTATAATAATGCATCAATGCCCAGCACTATAAGGTAACTGGATAACTCACCCCTTTTCCACCTCAGAGTCAAAAGTGCAGACATCTCACCCCGAAAGTCCGGATAACTCACCGGTCAGGTCGCCCGAAGGTCCGGACATGTCGCCTGGGGTGAGATGTGAGACGTTCGGGGCGAGTTATAATGAGATGATGCCTTATTAGCGCATTATAAGGCCTGATGATAAATACATTTAAAAAATAAATAATTAATTGCATTTTTATAGTGCTTTTCCAAGTGCTCAAAGCGCTTTACAATGGTTCATTCATTCATAAATTGGGAGGTGAAGTGTCCTCACTTCCCACATTCACACACCAATGGTGGCAAGCTCGCACCGACCGATTCATTGGAGGCAATGTGGGGTTCAGTGTCTTGCCCAAGGACACTTCGACATGTGGACAGGAAGAGCCGGGATTCAAACCGCCGACCCAGGGATCATTGGACGACCTGCTCTACGTCCTGAGCCACAGTCGCCCTACATAAAGCATCATAGTAGACAGTGTTACCGAATTAATTGTACTTTTTTTAAATAGTAAATGAAGGAGTGCACAGAACTGAACAAGGAAAACAGTGTTTTAATCATGTACAATTCATTGTGATCTTCCATGCTGAAATCTCCTTAAAAAATCCCAAATAATCAAGTGATTCACCCACAAACTGAATCACTCGACACACCAAACACCATACAGTACATATAAATTAGACTTACAGAGAAAACAGACCAACAGTCTGTCTCAAAAGTAGAATTATTAGCCTACCTAGTTTGTGTACATACATGCACGCGTCGCGTGTGGGTGTGTACAACCTTTATCACAGTGCAATGTGATTTTTCCCTTTTTTGTTTCAAAGCATGACATAAAATGTACATACATAACATGGCTTTATGACCCACAGCATTCCTGAGTATTCCTGTAGTACCATAAGGGGCCGTGTCCACACAGAAAGCCTTTTATGAGCGGAGGAGCGCTTTGGATGTCAAAATGGTCCATAGTGGTATTATGTCCATAGTGGATATCATGTCCTTGCAATGAATGGATGTTTGCGTTCACTTGTTGCAGTTTCATAATTCATAAAAAAATGAAATGCTGCTTTCAGTGTGTCACGGCCTTTAAAGTGGTTTAGAAAAAAAGACAATATCCCTTCATGAGGACAATATGGCTAATCAATATGATTCCATTGAATCAATATATAATTATAGCATTTATACTGTACATCGTAGCGATAAGACAATGTTAACGCCAGAAAGATTATCTATCTAAACTAACTGTGCACAGAATGTGTGACAGACACGCTTATTAAATTATAGCTACAGTCCTTTTAGAGCAGTGTTTCCCAATCATTTTGGGTCACAAACCCATGTTTAAGTGTCGCCAGTAAATCTAAAAACATTTCTCATTTACTGCAAAGAAGAATTAGGCCTACATTGTTTCAAAAGACAAAAACAAAAAAGTTAAAATAGGTCACACATATTTCCCTTTAACTTTCAATCCTGCTTGTAGATTGGCTATTCACTAGTTTTGGCCCAGAAAGTTCTCTTTTGGGTCTCGCGGTGAATGTTTTGGAACCACCGCTATAGAGCCTGTTTTTAATTGGAGTTCCCCATGTATCTATAGCTACAAACCAGTGGGAGAAGTAGTTTTTACTTAAGTAAAAGCAGCAATATTCCGCAATGTAAAAACAATATTTCCCTCTGAGTAAAAGTATAAACAAATATGGAAATACTCAAGTCCAGTTACAGTACCAAACAATAGTACTTATCTACAGTGTTGGTTTGTGACAATCAGCGGGTTTCTCAAAGTGGGTTCCAGGGACCCCCTGGAGTCCTTGAGCAGGGTTCCAGAAAAATTGTTGGAGGTTAGGAACCAAAGTAAATTAAATCTTGCGTGGCCAGACTGTTGCCTACCACAATTTTCATAACCATTCTTTTGCTGATTAAGGGAGAAAGCGAATGTGAAGCCTCCTCCTCCCCACTTCTGATTTGTCTTTACAGCCGCGCACATTTTATAATATAAATCGAAATAATCTAAGCATAATATAGCTTGCTGCTTAGCAGAAATGGATATTAAAAAATCACACCCGTGTGAAGTGAGGGACGCTAATATATTAAAGTCTAACTCATGTTGCTTAGGTGATGTAATGGTGATGTAAAACAAACATTAAACGCCATTAACAATAAACAATATGATGTAAATGGCACATTGTGACGTACATTTTCCCTTCATTGTCAATGGCGTTTACAAAACAAACATTGAACTAAAGACAAACATTAAACCTGTGTATAGGAGGGGCTAGCGCCCCTCAAAAAATAAAATGTAAAGATATTTCCGTGAACGGAAATGACAGCTGTCCGTTAATCGGATTTCGGGAGGTGTAGTAGTTCCAGACTCTATATAGCATTCGGAGATTGTGGAATTAGTTGTCTGGCTACGCGAGACTAGAACCAAATGGACGTCCTTATGGGTCTGTGAGAGAGTTCCATTTGTACACTCTCAGCGTTAAGGGGATTTCGTGACGTGATGCACGCCAAACCCTGGGGGGTCCTGGAGATGCCTTTATATAGCGGCTTTTATCCAACGCCTTTTACATACAGTAGATTGAGCATTACATTCACCCATTCACAGTTTCACACACACATACACACACACACTCCAGATTTAGGTGATAAGGATGGCGTACAGGTCATGGATGAGTGTCTACATGGTGATGGAGGCATACAGGTAAAGCTCTACATGGTGACGGAGGCGTACAGGTCATCGATGAGGGACTGGAAGCGTTGCCTCAGGTCGGTCCGCTTGGCCTTCAGCGTGGGGGTGAGCAGGCCGTTCTGGACCGAGAACATCTCCGTGTGGAGGCTGATGGCCTTCACCTGGTGGACACGCACGCGCACACACACACACACACACGCAAGGACGCACATTGTTCACGTTCACATTAGTATGCCGAGGAAAGTCTTGTTTCAACCTGGCTGTGTGTGTGTCTTGAAGTGGCCTGCACCTTTGATTCTAGCTTAGAGGAAGCCTTTATGACCAAAGTCATTAAATACCAGCCACTCCTCCAGACCATCATAGAGCTAGGCTATATGACCTTTGACACGATGTAAATAGATCTCAATAGAAGAACAGGGAGACAACTCCACTAATTTTATAAATGATATTGTATAACAACAACAAACAGATTGGACCAAATTACATTGTATTCATTAAATAAAGTTACATAGCGACACTTTCTAAGTAAAAAAAAGAAGGTATTTTTCCACCACATGCAATACCTGCTCAAACGACTTGAGACCTCCTTCCTTGCCGAGCCTCGTCATATCCGCCAAGATGGCCACCTTCACTTCCTGGGCAGGAAAAAGGAGACGTCACAAAAGATGGTGGATATTAGAAAGATAGGCCATCGCGGTACACAGATTATACTAATGGTAAATGGGCACCGTCTGAAGGCAGAACTTGCGAACGTCCTACGTTTGTTAGCGCAGGATCTCGGCAGAATGTGTTGCTGGGACAGAGAAAGGTTTATAATAAAGTAATAACGTGCGGCTTGCAACGATTGAGTGACGTCCCACTATACAGTGTTGATTTCGTCGACTAAAACTAAGACGAACAATGTCCGTCGACTACCTTTTTCCACTGACGAAAACTAACCGGAAACTAAATAAAAACTAAGCTATGATGACTAAAACTAAGACTAAATATATTTCGTCAACAAATACAACCTGTACCAGTATAAGTAATATTACAATGGGTTGCATGCTTACCGGTTTGCCACACAGCTCCAGGTATGCGTCCTCCAGACCCAGGGTCTTCTTAACCCAGCCACACAGGAACTCAGGGTCCGGGACCACCACTGCTACCAGACATGCCTGGAAAAAACATAAAACAACATACCGTTTATTATTTAATGTAAACACAACTATGTAGGGGCAAATGGAACAGAATACTTAATACAATATCATAAACACAGAGAAGAGAAACCAGACACTATTACTCTGCCCATGTCTGACATGGGCAGAGAGTGGGTACACCTCTTAGTAAAGGATTCACAGTCAGACAGACATGGGCAGAGAGTGGGTACACCTCTTAGTAAAGGATTCAGTCAGACAGACATGGGCAGAGAGTGGGTACACCTCTTAGTAAAGGATTCAGTCAGACAGACATGGGCAGAGAGTGGGTACACCTCTTAGTAAACGATTCACAGACAGACAGACATGGGCAGAGAGTGGGTACACCTCTTAGTAAAGGATTCACAGTCAGACAGACATGGGCAGAGAGTGGGTACACCTCTTAGTAAAGGATTCACAGACAGACAGACATGGGCAGAGAGTGGGTACACCTCCTAGTAAAGGATTCACAGTCAGACAGACGGGTACACCTCTGTCTGTCTCCGTGTATAAAGACCTGACGTAGTAGACAGACCTACCTGCAGACTGTCTCCATGTATAAAGACCTGACGTAGTAGACAGACCTACCTGCAGACTGTCTCCATGTATAAAGACCTGACGTAGTAGACAGACCTACCTGCAGACTGTCTCCATGTACAGTATAAAGACCTGACGTAGTAGACAGACCTACCTGCAGACTGTCTCCGTGTATAAAGACCTGACGTAGTAGACAGAAGTAGTATCTATGGGCACCTTTTTGGGCATTCGTTTTTTTTGCTTATTATTCTGAGGGCACTTTGATAGGGGGCGTGGCACACCGCCATCTTGGTTACGTCATCAGGTTGGGTGTGTCTGAGGGCTGAGTTCGGGCATGTTCAAGCTTGTCTGTCTGTCTGTGGATTTTTATGAAACAAAAACTTTGCAGATAGATGGAGGATAATTCAAGCTTTTCGTACAGCTGCAATGTTGCTGAGTTTAACATTGTTTAATGCAGGGTTCCCCAATAGGTGGCCCGCGGGCCATTTTCGGCCCGCGGAGCGCCCCCTTGTGGCCCCTGGAGGAATAAAAAAAAAAGGAAAAAAAAATGTTTTTGTTTTGTTTTCGGGGGGTGTCCCAGATATAAATGGCATTAAATGGGGGTCAGTAGCCTATGCATGTCAAACTGGGCACCCCCTCAAGGACCACTGGTGGTCCCCGGACCACTGGTTGAGAACAATTTTTAATGAATTAATGAAAAAAAAATTTTTCGTGGCCCTTGAGGAAAATTAATTGGTTTAATGCAATCAGACAGGACTTTTCTGTTTGGATGAATGGGCTGTCAAGGCCAGAAAGTAGTTTTTTGCCACTCAGTGGGCGTTCCCGCATAACTTCCAGGTACGATGATGTCACGCGCATACCCTCTATAGTAGGAGGGGGTCCCCCCTCATCCTGTGAGGTGAGGAGACAGTGGTGTTATTTGAGTGTGTATTCAGTAGGTGAGATAGAGAGAACAATGGTCTTAATTAAAATGTTTATAACTATTCATTATGTTGTCTGGTCTGGGGTGCAGTACTTAGTAGACAGTACTTAGTTTAGACTAGTCATTGGTTAGACCAGTCATTAGTCCTACAACTACAACCTATCTCAAACCCTCACCCTAACCCTAACCTCCCACGGGGCAGCACACCTAAACCTAACCTTAACCCATGTCTAACCATTGACTAGTCTAAACTATGTATGCACCCCGTCTGGTATCTACAGTTTGCTTCTCTGTCAACTTACAGACAAAATCCAATTAGGTCTGTCTCTTTGTTAAATTATATTGGGTTGATCTGAAGAGGGTGTAGTGCCTAAAGTCCTATACTTAATGGCACTACTGGTTGCCGACGGCCAGGTGGAAGTTCTTACCAGTGTGCCAGTACAAACTGATCTCCAAAACATGTCCGTTGTGTTTAACTTTGCTTTATTTTCTGCAGTCATTTTCCT
>NC_136806.1:14786515-14937419 GCF_951216825.1 Electrona antarctica
ACACTGCGTCTGGTTGCACCGTGTTGTGAGCTTGTATATCTGCCTTTTCGGCAACGATAGACTGAGAAGTCGAATTATTATTATAACTTTGGCAGGGAGTTTTGAGTTTCCCAAACGGAATTGGATTATGAATGATGGCAACGGAGTCTTGCTGAGTAGCAAGGCAAGCAAACCACGCATGCCTTGGGTTGGGTGGACGTGGATTGTTGTTTCGCTGCAGCAGCTGACGGCTCCCGTGTTTCGACTCGGTGCAGACATGCACAGAGTTGTATTAAACCCAAATGCGATACATATTTGGGTTTAATACAATGCACTATTGACAGATGCCTATGCATTATCGAAATGGTCCCTTTCGTGCATAATTAAGTTAACAACTGTGCTACATTATTGCATTTAGCTCCCCTCTTGTCTTTTAAAATGTAACCAAACTTTTCCACCCACGGCGCAAGTTACCATGAGCGTCAGTCCACCGTGGCCCAGTCAGTTTAGAGCTTATTTGTCCAGTCTAACTTCGAAGAGAGGGGGAGAAAGAAAAACAACAAAAGATAGCCTACTTGGCAGCCCTTGTGCATGCAAATTTCTGTTAGTCGCAAACTACAGCAAGCCGCCTTTGTTTTAAATTGTCCCCCATTCGCACGTCGGCAAAGCCGTTCACACCTACGGCTGGAGATGCGCTACCCCCCCTCCAGCTGCTGCGGCTATACCCGATAAGAGGCTCGATAAGCCAAAAGCTTATTGATACTCGGGTCTCGATAAATGCCGAACCAGGTTTGTAATGGACCCGATTTTCGGGCTCCATCCCTACGTACCTACCTGCAGATTGTCTCCGTGCACAAAGACCTGACGTAGACAGACCTACCTGCAGACTGTCTCCATGTATAAAGACGTACCTGCAGACTGTCTCCATGTATAAAGACGTACCTGCAGACTGTCTCCATGTATAAAGACGTACCTGCAGACTGTCTCCGTGCACAAAGACCTGCACCACGGCGTCACTCCTGACGTAGACGTTCTCCACCTTCTCCGGAGCGATGTACTCTCCCTGGGCCAGCTTGAAGATGTGCTTCTTCCTGTCCACGATCCGAAGGGTGCCGTTCTGTCAGTGACGCACGCATAAACACACACACACACGCACACGCACACACAGCTGTCAGGCTGAAATATCGATATTTTAACTCTCACCAAATAAAATCAATCAATCAATCTGAGCTACTGAGCTGTGTTTTTGTCTTTTTTACCGGCAGCCATTTTCCAATGTCTCCCGTGTGCACCCATCCGTCGGCGTCGATGGCCTCCTTGGTCTTCTCTGGGTCCTTCAGATAACCCTGGAACACGCTGGAACCCTTCACACACACCTGGACACACACACACACACACTGTGGTCACTTTCACATGCAGAGGACAAAGGTTTGTTGTTCGCATGTGTGTGTGCTTGCGTGCGTTGCGTGCGTGCGTGCGTGTGTGCATGCGTTGAGTGCGGTTGCGTTGCGTGTGTGCGTGTGTGCGTGCGTGCGTGCGTGCGTGCGTGCGTGCGTTGCGTTGCGTACCTCTCCCTCTCCATTAGCAGCCAGGTAGTTCATCTCAGCCACGTCCACCAGTTTGATGCTGTTACAGGGCAGAGGGGCTCCCACGTGACCTTGAAGGAACACTGAAGGTCAGTGGATTCTACAGCTCTACACTGCCATGCATCAGAGTGACTTCACAACAGCTAGTAAAGTGATAATATTTAAATAGCTCTTTTTTCTAATGGCACTCGTCGCTATGGAGTGTTCAGTAACAGTCTCCCTGTCTCTACAGCTCTTTAGTAAACAAAATATTACATCAATTAAACCCAGTAAACTTTGGCCTTTCCCCATGTACTCTAAACCTCTTTGCCGGAAAATAGCCGATCTACACGCTCAAAATGCGACTTGGCGTGATGCACTGTGAGCTTGTACATCTGCTATATACAGGCGCAGATCCCCCAAGGATCTACTATACTGCTGAAGTGGTTCTGAGGACCCCCTAACGGTCTGGGACCCCCTGTACTGCTGAAGTGGTTCTGAGGACCCCCTAACGGTCTGGGACCCCCTGTACTGTTGAAGTGGTTCTGAGGACCACCCAAACGGTCTGGGACCCCCTGTACTGCTGAAGTGGTTCTGAGGACCACCCAAACGGTCTGGGACCCCCTGTACTGCTGAAGTGGTTCTGAGGACACCCTAACGGTCTGGGACCCCCTGTACTGCTGAAGTGGTTCTGAGGACCCCCTAACGGTCTGGGACCCCCTGTACTGCTGAAGTGGTTCTGAGGACCCCCTAACGGTCTGGGACCCCCTGTACTGCTGAAGTGGTTCTGAGGACCCCCTAACGGTCTGGGACCCCCTGTACTGCTGAAGTGGTTCTGAGGACCCCCTAACGGTCTCGGACCCCCTGTACTGAGGAAGTGGTTCTGAGGACCCCCTAACGGTCTGGGACCCCCTGTACTGCTGAAGTGGTTCTGAGGACCCCCTAACGGTCTGGGACCCCCTGTACTGAGGAAGTGGTTCTGAGGACCCCCTAACGGTCTGGGACCCCCTGTACTGAGGAAGTGGTTCTGAGGACCACCCAAACGGTCTGGGACCCCCTGTACTGCTGAAGTGGTTCTGAGGACTCCCTAACAGTCTGGGACCCCCTGTACTGCTTCTAGACATGGTGACAGTGAGTCTTACCTGCAGTCCAGTCTCCAGGCAGGGTCATGGTGCATCCAGCCGTGCATTCAGTCTGACCATAGCCTTCATAGAACTGACAGACAGACAGACAGACAGACAGACAGACAGACAGACAGACAGACAGACAGACAGACAGACAGACAGACAGACAGACAGACAGACAGACAGACAGACAGACAGACAGACAGACAGACACTTAATTGGTAAATGGTGCATTTATATAGCGCCTTTATCCAAGGTGCTTTACATAGATTGTGCATTACATTCACCCATTCACACACACATTCATACACCGATGGCTGCGGAAACAAGGCACCAACTAGCACATCAGGAGCAATTAGGGGTTCAGTGTCTTGCTCAAGGACACTTCGACGGTAACTCTGGGGGAGCCCGGGTTTGAACTGGCAACCTTGCGGTTCCCATCCAGGCACTCTACCACTGAGCCATCGTCTTTCTAATTATCTGTTCGGCCCCAAAAAATGTGTTTATTGTCATGAGTTGTCAACCTGCCGAGTTGGCTTTGTCTGTCCGAGGCTTTAAATAAATGTTTTTTGAAACGTCTATGGGGAAAATGAATGGGGAATTATTTCCTGGACTGCGACACTCTATACTTGACCATAAAATTTATCACGCAAGTAATTGTGATTAATTGCGATTAACTACAGTATATATTAATGCAAATGTTCCAGGTTTGCCTTTTAAGCTTCGTAAACAAAAGTCGCAGAGGGCAGATAATGACTTTACATTTTCATGTAAAGTGTGTGTGTGTGTGGTGTGTGTGTGTGTGTGTGTGTGTGTGTGTGTGTGTGTGTGTGTGTGTGTGTGTGTGTGTGTGTGTGTGTGTGTGTTACCTGGCAGCCCAGAGCAGCTCTCATGAAGGTGAGGACTGTATTAGAGACAGGAGCAGCTCCAGTTATCATGATACGCACGCAACCCCCAAGAGTGGCCTGTAGGTGGCAGTAAAAACACATCATTACTAACAAGGACTCTACTTTACATGAGCAGTAATGTAAGTGATATTCATTTATTTTTAATCTTTTTTGAGAGGGTACTGTAGGAGCCAAAGAGTGCATAGTCACAGTTATTTTCACTTGATTGGTGATGGGTGTGGGTACCGCATTGACGCTCCATTATTGGTGGGAGCGCCTCTGTGGGTGGCCACCAGATAGGTCACAAATACAGGTGTCTACCAGCTCACTCTTAGGATGCTTGAACCTGGAGGCAGGGTGAGCTGGGACTGGGAGCGATACTTTTTGTTGACCGCACTCGCACTTTATTTTGGTTCATTCACTTTTGTTTGCTCACTGTTTAAATTGGCTTCTTTGCACATATTTATTACATATATATATTTATTGGAAATTGTATTGTGATATTTGGTGCACTGAATAACTATATAAACATTTTAAACTTATGAGCTCGTTTGGACATGAATCATTTTATCATTGTTTGTGGCGCGTCATTACAGATTGTTTTTAGCTCCCAGGTTTAGCCTGCCGGTTGAGTAATTTATTGGGAATTATTATCAGCCTCTGGTTTAGTGCTGCAATAAATAAAATCACACCCGTATGAAGTGAGGGGCACTAATACATTAAAGTCTAACTCATGTTGATTAGGTGATGTAATGGTGATGTAAAACAAACTCCGACAAAACAAACATTTAATGTTTGTGTTAGGGACAAGATGATGTAAATTTTCCCTTCATTGTCAATGGCGTTTTTAAAACAAACATTGAACTAAAAACAAACATTAAACCTGTATAAGGCTAGCGCCCCTCAAAAACAAGACAACACATAACATGAGATCTCATTTCTAAATTTGAGCAAGAATCATGAAGATGAGTTTAATCACTGCACCTGGACTCTTCTGAAGATGAGTTTGTCCCAGATGCTGTCTCTCCTCACGATGCCTCTCTTTAGCTCCGCTTCTTTCCTCCTGAAGGCAAACCCCAGTATCCAGCGCTTCACCGAGGTGTTGGCCTGCCCATAGATCTGCACACACACACACACACACACACACACACACACACACACACACACACACACACACACACACACACACACACACACACACACACACACACACACACACACACACACACACACACACACACACACACACACACACACACACACACACACACACACACACACACACACACACACACTACAAGTGTCAAACTTGTTAAGAGTACAGAAGTACTAGAGCTACAAATTACAAAGTGCATTGACACCCATTATCCCACAGACCCCCATTTGAAGAGATATGCCAGGGACCTCCATAAGAGAAGACTTTGACGGTTCTAGCAGTGATTCTCAACCAGTTTGACCTGTATTAGGCTACGGACCCCCATTTGATGGCATTTCTATCTCTGAGACCCCCAATTTATATTGTAAAATCAATGTTAATTTAACTCTGAGAGCGTACAAATGGAACTGGAACTCCCTCAAGGACCCCACTTTGGGAACCACTGATATAGGGAACACATTACAAGCAAACACCTCACCTTGTCAAACATCCTGTTGAGCAGTCTCTCTACGGTATGGGGGGACACATTACAGGGGAACACCTCACCTTGTCAAACGTCCTGTTGAGCAGTCTCTCTACGGTATGGGGGGACACATTACAGGGGAACACCTCACCTTGTCAAACGTCCTGTTGAGCAGTCTCTCTACGGTATGGGGGGACACATTACAGGGGAACACCTCACCTTGTCAAACGTCCTGTTGAGCAGTCTCTCTACGGTATGGGGGGACACATTACAGGGGAACACCTCACCTTGTCAAACATCCTGTTGAGCAGTCTCTCTACGGTATGGGGGAACACATTACAAGCAAACACCTCACCTTGTCAAACGTCCAGTTGAGCAGTCTCTCTACGGTATGGGGGAACACATTACAAGCAAACACCTCACCTTGTCAAACGTCCAGTTGAGCAGTCTCTCTACGGTATGGGGGAACACATTACAAGCAAACACCTCACCTTGTCCAACGTCCAGTTGAGCAGTCTCTCTACGGTATGGGGGAACACATTACAAGCAAACACCTCACCTTGTCAAACGTCCTGTTGAGCAGTCTCTATACGGTATGGGGGAACACATTACAGGGGAACACCTCACCTTGTCAAACGTCCAGTTGAGCAGTCTCTCTACGGTATGGGGGAACACATTACAAGCAAACACCTCACCTTGTCAAACATCCTGTTGAGCAGTCTGGGGACCACGGGGAACACGGTGGGCTTCAGCGCCAGCATGTCGTCCATGAGCAGACGGATGTCTCCCTGGAAGAAGCCGATCCTGGCTCCGTGCACCAGCAACACCGCCTGGGGGCAAAATATGTTGTATGACTGGTGGAGACAATAAGGGGGTAAAAGCACAAAATAATAACCTAGGTACAGATGACAAGCATACCTGTACTATTCTCTCAAACATATGAGCCAGAGGCAGGTAGGATATGTGCACGTCGCTGGTTGTCCACCGACTGCTAGCCTACAGGACAGGAATGCACACACACACACACACACACACACACACACACACACACACACACACACACACACACACACACGCACACAGTAGGGAGGGTAAGTCATTGTTAAGAATGTGTACCTCCACCACACGCTCAAACATGTGGGCCAGTGGAAGAAAAGACATCATAACACATCACATCTTCTGTTGTCGTGTGATAGTACGACTGGAAACGTAGCATGGAGAGGAGAGGAGAGGAGGAGAACTAGGGTGACCAGCATGGAGAGGAGAGGAGAGGAGAGGAGGAGAACTAGGGTGACCAGATGAAACGTAGCATGGAGAGGAGAGGAGAGGAGGAGAACTAGGGTGACCAGATGAAACGTAACATGGAGAGGAGAGGAGAGGAGGAGAACTAGGGTGACCAGATGTTCCCCCTTTGCGTGGGACAGTCTCACATTTCCAAGACTTCTCAGGCGTCCCGCAAATTGAGACTCTGTGCCACATTGTGACTGCCAGGCATCAGTGTTCAAATGCCCTAATATAGTCCCCTAATAGTTGGCTTTCTGTGGTAAAGCTCTCTCATTGTCTCTTTTCCTCTAAGATGTGGTTTTAAGCCTGTTAAAATAACACGATAAATATCCCCCTAGGCTACAGTACCAAGTCGGCCATACCACCCATGACCAAAATTAGCATTTTAAAACAAAATGTGAGACACCAGAGGAGTTTAATAACAAAATGATAGGCAATATTAGGCCTATATGGTTGAATATGACATCAAGGCATTCAAGTAATAAGTTGCTAACCCCGTCCCATCCCCACTGTCCCACACAAGTAATAAGTTGCTAACCCCGTCCCGTCCCCACTGTCCCACACAAGTAATAAGTTGCTAACCCCGTCCCGTCCCCACTGTCCCACACAAGTGATACTTCAGTAACCCCGTCCCGTCCCCACTGTCCCACACAAGTGATACTTCAGTAACCCCGTCCCGTCCCCACTGTCCCACACAAGTGATACTTCAGTCTCTCAAATGAACAGTTTGGATCTGGTCACCCTAAAGGTGCGTTCAGACTATAGACTCGACTCGGTTCGTCCCGTTTGTGCTGCGCCAGGCCGCGTCGCGCCCGTTCGCGGGGCTCGCGCGACTTCTCGTCTTTGCATCGACTTTGTACGGAATCGCGCCGCTCTAACCATGCAAGTCTGAACGCATCTTTACAATTGAGTACAATTGAGGGGCAGGCCCTCATTTTCAATGTAGGCGAAATACAAAACACAAAAATCAACAACATACACTAAATACAGCAAAATCAAATATATGAATTGTAAAAATTGTAAAACAGCTAAAATAACTATAATAGATAGATGAGAATCAATTAAAAACAGTTACATTGTTGAGTAAAAGTGCTAGAAATCATTTCCCTGAATAGACCTAGGGAAGGCAGTGATCTGATTTTTAGGGATTTTTGGAGTTCGTTCCAATCAAATGGAGCACTGACAGAAAAGGCTGCTTTACCTAGCTCTGAGTTAGCAAAAGGAACCTTCAGGGTCAGGAAGTCACTCGAGTGGGTCTGATACGGACTTGGATTCTGATCCAACATAGAGCAAATGTAAGAGGGGACCATTCCTGAGATGGCTTTAAAGGCGTAGTGAAACGGAAATGGTGGACATTTTATTTTGAAGTTTCAAGTTGAAACACCGCTATGAAGTTTCTGAACCAATCAGAGCGTCGCATCCCTTCAGGGGATGGGACGGTAGCTAGGGACGGGTAGCTATGCTACGCAGGACAGCCGAGGACAGCGTGTGGATGTTTGTTTACAAATCAGATAGTCTGCCAGCTTTACCAGTTTACACTTAATGTGGCTTATTTCTACCCTATAATGTTTTCAGATACATTTTTAGCGTGATGATTAAGTTGAAACCGAGTAATACACTCTCTGGATGTTATCTTGAATGGGAATAAAAACGGAAGATTTCTGTAATCAGTAGCAGCTGTGCAGCCTGTGCTGGACGGATGCGGAGATATGGGGAATTAAACTGGTGAGCTTCATTTTTATTGGCTTTCATCGATGTTGGCCTCGACACGTCATCACGCAGCACGTTTTCATTTTCAGGAAGTAATACAAAATATTCTTTTATGGACTTTTAAT
This sequence comes from Electrona antarctica, assembly GCF_951216825.1. Lineage (NCBI taxonomy): Eukaryota > Metazoa > Chordata > Actinopteri > Myctophiformes > Myctophidae > Electrona > Electrona antarctica. The sequence continues at coordinate 14,794,809 of NC_136806.1, forward strand.
ATAAAAACACACAAAAATGAGAATTTTCACAGTTTTTTGGCATCCATTGTTAGGTATGCCCATATGATGACCATGGATATGGTCTAAAAGTGTGAAAAACGTATTTTTCATTTCACTACACCTTTAAGTAGGTAGGTACAGTAGGTACAACTATAGGGTGTTACCTACCTGAGTGAGGCGGATGACTGCTGAAGCGTTGGACACGATGTTCCTATGTGTCAGCATGGCTCCTTTAGGGTTACCTGACACAAACAGTATAAAAATCACACCTGTGAGAACTGATCCTCAAAGCAAACAAACATTAAATAACTCCTGATAAAACAACTTGGGATTTGATAAAATATAACATATGGATGTGCACCACTCCAGTCTGTAACTTTATCACCAAAGTTGAAATAAACAGTGTGTAATTTAACCGGTTGTGTGTAGTCCTTTATGCATGTAGAATGTAGTAGTGCTGAAAATAAATATAAAGTAAATTAAACCAAAAAGACAAGTCCATGTTTTACCAACTTTGTGTGGCCATCACAGTGCCATAAACAAACATTAACCCATTCTGGGCGGTGTTCTTCTTTTGGTGTTAGCATTATGTTATGCTTTAGCTATTGAAAAATAGCAGATCTACAAGCTCATAGCGCGCCACTTGTAGGTCTGCTATTTTTGAAAAATCAAAGAACGACTGACATACTGTAGAAACATAGATTTTTCAGAAAACTGTCAGGATGTAGAAGACATTTTTAGAATCTGATCTCAGGTCGAAATGGGTTAAAGGTCCATAGACTTAGTTGCCATATGACATAATATATCACTCCTTGTCTGTGTTCTTCCACTTTCTAAACCCTATCACCACCCCGGCGATGGACAGCGCCGCCCCGGCCAGAGAAGAAAGAATGACAGTGATGAGGACGCCAACGTCGCCACCGTCATCTGGCTTATCATGTTCCGGAGTGACGGGATCTGTCCTTGGCGTCACCGCGGTAACGGTGACGCCAGGTGTCACAGTAGGAACAACGGGGCCCACGGTTGTAGGCGCTGTTCCTCCCGTTTCCGCCTCAGTGACCGGGTCAGTCTCAGTGTCAGTGACCGGGTCCGTTTCCGCCTCGGTTGGAGGGGAAGTGGGGGGTGAAGAGACACGGACGGACCACGATAAATCCGAGTAGACGTTTCCGTCTTGATCCTTAAGCGAGCATCGATATGTTCCACATCTTCCATTAGGAGGTCCGACTGACTGTGGGCCAGCAGATGGTCATAGCCTCCGCCCGATAGGTCTTTGGCCCAGTGGTACTTTAGCACCATGTCTTTACCACTCCACACCAGGCTGTGCCAGGGAAGAGCACACGACAAACTGAGGTTACTGCCCACTCCCATCTCCAGGTCGGAGTGGCCACAGTGTAACTTACCATTAGCAGGGGGGCACTTGTGTGGTCTATCTGAACGACATGAAACAGTGGATGGAGTATACCCGTTACAGGTCCTCACCTTTTGAATAAGGATTCCACATGTGTGTATGCAGAGTGATTCACTCCTGCGTGTCTTCAGGATGTCATAGGTGTGGTCCATTAAGTTTTGAAACTCTGTAATTAAATCATTTTCTGGTGTGCGAGGAAGTCGTGAAATTGTTCCATTTCTCCTGGAATTGAGAGGCAATGCTGGTCCTGGTCGCTGGAGCAATTACCAAGTGTTGAAATTCACTCCAGATTCTAGTTTCTGTGGCTTGAAATATATCATGCAGGCTGGTAGTGGTATCATCGTCAGGCTGGTTATCGATGAAACGTTGAATTGTTGTATGGTAGATATCTTCACATTGGAGACATCCGCTGGTGGTCTGGACCCAGCAGAGCAGTACCAAGATTCTAACACAAGTCTGAATCAATCACATATTTGAATTCTGCTATGCTTGTGTCCAAAACATCAATTGATTAAAATAACTACAAAACGTTTTGTAACAGGATTGCATGAGTATATAGTATATTTATCTTAGCCTGTGATGTCGTGACAGTGATGATATCATTCCCACCCTAGGCAATCTTAACAGTTTCAGTGCCTAGGGCGAGATAATGATCACGGATCGCCTAGGACGAGATCGGAGGAGATAAGGGTTTATAATGTTTAATAATGATTTTTACCGGCTCTTGGCTTGTCACCAGGCAACGCTTCACTTCAAACCACAAGATGGGGCTGTGGTGAGGTAAGAGTTAAGACCCACGCTGCATACTGCAGTCTGTAGGTGATAAGGTGACCACCGCGGTGGTTGGGAAACTACAACATGACGTCACTGAGCCGCGGCGGTAAGAAACTCACCCCAGCACTTCTCTCTGTCTGTACTAAAACTACAACATGACTTCACTGAGCCGCGGTGGTAAGAAACTCACCCCAGCACTTCTCTCTGTCTGTACTAAAACTACAACATGACGTCACTGGGCCGCGGTGGTAAGAAACTCACCCCAGCACTTCTCTCTGTCTGTACTAAAACTACAACATGACGTCACTGAGCCGCGGTGGTAAGAAACTCACCCCAGCACTTCTCTCTGTCTGTACTAAAACTACAACATGGCGTCACTGAGCCGCGGTGGTAAGAAACTCACCCCAGCACTTCTCTCTGTCTGTACTAAAACTACAACATGACGTCACTGAGTCGCGGCGGTAAGAAACTCACCCCAGCACTTCTCTCTGTCTGTACTAAAACTACAACATGACGTCACTGAGCCACGGCGGTAAGAAACTCACCCCAGCACTTCTCTCTGTCTGTACTAAAACTACAACATGACGTCACTGACTGAGGTCAAACAGGAGTATGCTTTGGCCTTTACAGGTCTGTAAAGAGCGCTATGAAAACGTTTAGGAGCGCCGCTTTACACTATACTCGGCTTTAATATTTTTAAATTTGTATTAATATTTATTATTATTATTTATTATTTTGTATTAATATGTATTATTGTTATTTATTATTATGAATTTATTAATATTTTAATATTTTGTAATTTTTATTTCATTCCTTTTGTAACCCTTTGTGACATGCCTGAAGTTCGTATTGCAAGTGCAGACGGTGTGCAGGTCTTTGTGCACTTTGTGTGCATTTTTCGGAGTACATTGAGCCCTGCCTACGCACCCGTCTCAGGTGTGCATAAGACTCGGTTGCCTATTCCTTTTGTAATGACATGATTGATTTTAAATGGTCGATTATCGTTTAGTTTCTGAATTAACTGTTGAAGTGCTGTGGTGTTGTTAGGCCTACCTGTCGTCCCACTAGTGAAGCAGATGACAGCCATGTCCTCAGGGCTGGGGGGCTGGGGGAGAGGGGTCAGGGGACAAAGGTCAGGGGTCATACACCCTAATGAACCGACTATTAGGACAAGAGATATCCTGAGGTTGTCATGGTTACTCACCAAGGGTGCGTGGTGGTTGGCCTTACCCAGTGCCTGGGGGGGAAGATATGGATGTTTAGTCATGGAAGGAAAGAAAGAAAGAAAGAAAGATTTCGCTCTACACCAAATCTCTTTGACAAAACTAGCAACAAGCTGACTAAATCTACAAGCTCAACGTGATGCATTGTAGATTTGTTATTTTCAACGAATTGGATAAAAGGGCTATGCACCATTTAATATAATCGATAAATCGCATTGTGATCTTGTAGATCTGCTAGGTTCACAATTATTGCACAACACCGTTGTGCGATGAAGTACAATATACTAGGATGTCCCGATCGTGTTATTTTTGAGGGGTGCTAGCCCCTCCTATATACAGGTTTAATGTTTGTTTTAAAAACGCCATTGACAATGAAGAGAAATTAATGTTGTTTTGTCCCTAACACAAACATTAAATCCCATTTACAAAAAAAGAGAATTTAATGTTTGTTTTGACACTGTTTGTTTTACATCATCATTACATCACCTCCTCGATGTTGTAAGATGATAAGAGGGTCCCTCACTTCACACAGGTGTGATTTTTTTTTATCCCGATCCAATTCCTATCATTTGATTTTGAGTATCTGCCGATACCGATTTTTCCCGATCCAATATTTATATTTTTATGGAACACTTATGGCTTATGCCATATCACAATAGTACAATATCCAAAATCACAGACAATATCTGTCTGATTGGCTGCCCACACCGCCAATCACGTCTTTTGACGTGTGTTGTGTCGTGCGTTGAAAATAAGCGATTGATCGACAGATCTCTCATAGTCTCCCGGGCTAACCTCCGTCTCCTCCAGGCTGAGTATTTGGATGCCGTTGTGCTGCCCCCTGGTGGCCAGCTCGGCGCTGCAGCCCTCCATCACGATGACGGTCCGTACAGGATGCTCCCTGTCCGTCACACAGTCCAGCAGCAGCTGGGCCTTCTCTGCCGAGTCACACACTATGGTGGACAGGCACGCTGCAGGCACACACACACGCACCCACATACACACGCAGGCACGCACACACACACACACACACACACAGGAGAGAGAGGGGAATGTCATGTTCGTACTACTTGAGGCTACTTATAGTCAGGGAATATTATCAGTATTACCAGTCAAATCTGGGAATACATTTCTTACCAAGAATTTTCTTCACCAATGTGTTTGTAAAGGTGTCTACTAACATATCCCACATTGGTTTATATTCAACCACCCTAGGGGAATTTTTGACAGCTGCTGAAAGTTGGGGTACCATCAACAGCCAATATATGGCAAAATGTTTTAAATAGCATGTGGCATGTCAAACTAGGGGGTTTTCATCATTCTGAATCCATTCCAAGCATTAGTTTTGCACGAAAAACACTCATTGGGCTAAAAACATAGACACACCCAAATGTGCCCAAATGTGCTGGCCTTTTTAAGCCCAAGGAGTGTTTTTCGTGCAAAACTAATGCATGGAATGGATTCAGAATCATGAAAACCCCCTAGTTTGACCCCTAGTTTGGCCATAGCCACTTGCCCAAATATGCCCAAATGTGCTGACTTCATCACATTTGTGATGACGGCTATGGCCATTTTTAGCCCAAGGAGTGTTTTTCGTGCAAAACTAATGCTTGGAATGGATTCAGAATGATGAAAACCCCCTAGTTTGACAAGTCACATGCTACTTAAAGCATAATACAATTTAGAACATTTTGCCTTATAATGGTTGTATGGTACCCCAACTTTCAGCAGCTGTCAAAAATTCCCCTAGGGTGGTTGAATATAAACCAATGTGGGATATGTTAGTAGACACCTTTACAAACACATTGGTGAAGAAAATTCTTGGTAAGAAATTTATTCCCAGGTTTTATTAATATCTGTCTGTCCAAGACAAAAAAAAACAACCATAGCACAGAAAAACATATTGGGAAGACAATACATACACGAGGTCTACACTGTACACAGAACCATCCTATCATACATGACTGTATACAGAACCATCCTATCATACATGACTGTACACAGAACCATCCTATCATACATGACTGTATACAGAACCATCCTATCATACATGACTGTATACAGAACCATCCTATCATACATGACTGTATATAGAACCATCCTATCATACATGACTGTACACAGAACCATCCTATCATACATGACTGTATACAGAACCATCCTATCATACATGACTGTACACAGAACCATCCTATCATACATGACTGTACACAGAACCATCCTATCATACATGACTGTACACAGAACCATCCTATCATACATGACTGTATACAGAACCATCCTATCGGCGGGGCAGTTTGTTTTAACGCCTCGATGGCTGAGAGAACAAAACTCCTGCTAAAGCGGACCATTTTCCCACCCCAAGGTTCTGTATCTCTGTCCAGGTGGCATCATGAGGTTGAAGAAGCGACACAGGGGAGGATCAGTATTATTTGTTATCGAGACTGCTAAGTGTGTGATGTCCTTATTGGTCATATATATTAGAACGTGTGGGTGTAGTGAAGCCTGATAATCTTAAAAGCAATACGTGGGTAATACTGAAAAGTTTGTTTCTGTTAGGCATGGACAGTATGGTGTAGAAACATGTTTGTTAGGCATGGACAGTATGGTGTAGAAATATGTTTCTGTTAGACATGGACAGTATGGTGTAGAAACATGTTTCTGTTAGACATGGACAGTATGGTGTAGAAACATGTTTCTGTTAGGCATGGACAGTATGGTGTAGAAACATGTTTCTGTTAGGCATGGACAGTATGGTGTAGAAACATGTTTCTGTTAGGCATGGACAGTATGGTGTAGAAACATGTTTCTGTTAGACATGGACAGTATGGTGTAGAAACATGTTTCTGTTAGACATGGACAGTATGGTGTAGAAACATGTTTCTGTTAGACATGGACAGTATGGTGTAGAAACATGTTTCTGTTAGACATGGACAGTATGGTGTAGAAACATGTTTCTGTTAGGCATGGACAGTATGGTGTAGAAACATGTTTCTGTTAGACATGGACAGTATGGTGTAGAAACATGTTTCTGTTAGACATGGACAGTATGGTGTAGAAACATGTTTCTGTTAGGCATGGACAGTATGGTGTAGAAACATGTTTCTGTTAGACATGGACAGTATGGTGTAGAAACATGCAGAACGTTTGTACGGTAGTAACAGAAGTTCAACATAATGATCTTAAAGGTCCCCAGAGGAAAAGTACTGGTGTAAACACTTGCCGTACGTGTGTGTGTGTGTGTGTATTTACCTCTGTCGATGATGTGTGTGATGGCCTCTGTCCCCAGTGTGTCATAGAGAGGCACTGACACCAAGGAATAGCTGTAACACGCCAGCTCAGTGATGGTCCACTGCACGCACACACACACACACACACACACACACACACACACACACACACACACACACACACACACACACACACACACACACACACACACACACACACACACACACACACACACACACACACACACACACACACACACACACACACACACACACACACACACACACACACACACACACACACACACACACACACACACACACACAGTGACTATGTTGTCTCTGTTGGGTGGAAACGTCATATGTCCAAAATCTTTACTTTTCTGGTTTGAAACTCTAAAGTGGCAAAAGTAGCAGATCTGTAAGTGCAAAACGAGCTTACGGATTTGCTACTTTTGATGCTTTTTGCTGTAGTGTGATAAAGTAGGGCGTCGATTTTAGGAGGAAGAAAAAACACAAAAAGTTGTAATATGGAGGCGTGTGTACCTCGGCTCTGTTCTGAGAGAAGATGGAATATGGAGGCGTGTGTACCTCGGCTCTGTTATGAGAGAAGATGGAATATGGAGGCGTGTGTACCTCGGCTCTGTTCTGAGAGAAGATGGAATATGGAGGCGTGTGTACCTCGGCTCTGTTCTGAGAGAAGATGGAATATGGAGGCGTGTGTACCTCGGCTCTGTTCTGAGAGAAGATGCCGACGTGAGCGTCTGTAGTTCTGGAGTGTCCTCTGTGGACCAAGGCTGATCCCAGGTTCTCTGCTTTCTCCTTTACCTAACACGCACGCACGCACACACAAACACACACACTCCGTAAATAAACAATGGCTTGCAACAACCGTATATACACAGCCTAAACTAAGCAGGAATTACATTAAATTTGGTGGTGTCAAACTGTACCTCTCTGTACGTCATCCACTGGTATGGCTGCTTTGGTTTCCTGGAACCCAGGCACGGGCCATTATCTGGAGAGAGGGATGGAGGGAGGGAGGGAGGGAGGGAGGGAGAAAGAAAGAAAGAAAGAAAGAAAGAAAGAAAGAAAGAAAGAAAGAACAACATTTTATTGCAAATTGCTGAACTTCCAGTATGGAATCTAACACCTGTGGTTTGTTGGCGTATGAAAGATTATAAAGAAACCGCTTCTTGATTAATCATTTAATCGAAAATTAATCGAAAGAAAAGAAAAATAGTATATAGTTTCAACCCTAGATAGTACCAATGTTATTTTAGTGATAATACGGTACAACATGAATATAAAAAAATACAGTAAAAGTACAGTATATTATACGGTATTGCTAACAGTAGGACTTACCGGAGACTCTCATTCCTCGGAGGAAGAACTCGTACATGGTGGTGGCGTCGTCGTAGTAATGCGTCACGTGATCGTCGTCTCCGCTCGCCAGCGGGGACCGCCGTGCCAAGTCTGCCCCCTGCGGGTGGAAAGAAAGAAGACGCTCCATTACAGCACTGACTGACTGGAGGTCTGTCGACGTCGGGTTCGAGGACCGTCGGGGGGGGGGGGGGGGGGGGGGGGGGGTTGCTGCGTTGACTCTCACCTGGACCAGGACGGACTGCATGGTGAGGTCACAGGGCGGTGGGAGGGGCTTGGGCCGCGTTGCCAGGTAGTAGGTGGTGAGGGCGGCCGCGGCGCCCATGCTGACCAGCGTGGGCGTGGACAGGCCTCTGACGTACTGAGACACGCTGTCCAGATCTGGCAACCGCAGCCTCGCCAAAACCTCCTGCCTCAGCATGACTCCTACCGGCGTGTGTGTGTGTGTGTGTGTGTGTGTGTGTGTGTGTGTGTGTGTGTGTGTGTGTGTGTCCGAGGTGACTCTGTTGTAAGGTGGCGAGGAGGGAGGGCAAGATTACGCTAGTAGGAGAGGATCTGGAGAGAGAGAGAGAGAGAGAGAGAGAGAGAGAGAGAGAGAGAGAGAGAGAGAGAGAGAGATGTCATTCATTCATTCACTTGATTACTGCCAAACCCACATCATGGAATATAACTCAAATTGAACCTTTCATTTTGTAAAAAAAACAGTCGCTAATTCCGTACTATATACAGTGCATGCGCATGCATGAAGTGAGTGGCAAATAGTGTGGCATAGTGAGTTTAATGTTGTTTAATGCAATCCGTTCCTGACAAACTTTGCTGTATGTCCCCGTCTCTCTCCCCTGGTTTCCTGTCTGTCTCCACTTCCCACTATCAATAAAGGCCACAAAAAAAAAGCCTCCCAAAAATCTTTAACCCATTTAGACCCGAGGACGATTCTACAAATACCTTTTCTATGTCAGTCATTCTCAAACATTTTCATGTCAAGGACCCCCAAAAATATATGTAATTGGTCACCGACCCCCAACTGAAAATATGTTGTTCCACGCACCCCCCCCCAGAAGCAATGATTTGAGTAAAAAAAAACGTTCGCTCTGAAAGAATATACATTCAAAGATTTGCGCCACATTTTCACGTTTTTTCAAAAATAGCAGATCTACAAGCTCATAGCGTGGCACCAAGTGCCGCGCTATGAGCTTGTAGATCTGCTATTTTTCAATAGCTAACGTGTAAGACACCAAAAGGGGTTCCCGCCCAAAATGGGTGAAAACAAATTGGGAGTACCATTTCCACCACTGTTCGGTATAGTGCTGGCCGCTTACTTAAATTGGCAAAGACATGTTGAGCGACGCGGTACGGGAAGGAATGAGAACACCGCACTTCCAGTAACACTATAGCCTCCATTGTTCATGTTGTTCAGCTCAGAAAGATCACATAACTACGTAATTGGATGGTCGGACATGGTCCTACTATTTCATTTCACACATTTTCTCTGCATGGGTAATACAGTTAGCCTGCAGGTGCCAGGTGTACAGTTCCCATGCATGCTTTTGTGTGTGTGTGTGTGTGTGTGTGTGTGTGTGTGTGTGTGTGTGTGTAACAGGTGCTCAAGACAGCTCTGTTGTCACATAAGTGCACAACATAATGAGCTGGCCTGGCAGACTAAAGGTCTTTGCAGACTGGACACTGTCGGACGCAGCTAAGGTTCCGTAAAACGCAGCACTTTGCAGGGACCTTATGTCAGTCATTTTGTTTAACAATAAAGGAATTAAAAATACAGAGCCCTCATTCTTTAGATCGAACGGAACTCTTCATATTAAAATTCAAGGACCCCCAGTTTCATAAATGCATTACACCACGGACCCCTACTTGACACATTGCTTTATCTCTGGGGACTCACAATCTATATACTGTAAAATCCTCAGTAGTGTGAGAGTAACGGGTCCGTTTGGTTCCATTTTTGCACACCAAGCCCCCAGAGCGGCTGGGAAACGTTGAAGCCTCCCCACCCTACTGGCCAAAGCTGGAGCTGCAGGCCAAGCAGCTGGGGTTTAACACAGAGCACTTGTTCATAAAGAAAATAGCAGATCTACAAGCTCATAGCGTGGCACCGAGTGCCGCGCTACGAGCTTGTAGATCTGCTATTTTTTTATCATAAAATGTATGCAAATCTTTGAATATATATTCTTTCAGAGTGAACGTTTTTAACTCATATCTTTGCTTCTGGGAGGTCCCTGGAACAACATATTTTCAGATTGGGGTCCGAGGCCAAATACAGATCTGGGTCCTTGACATGAAAAGGTTTGAGCACCAGTGCACCACACTGATAGGTTTTTCAGAAAACTGTCAGGATTTGGAAAGACATTTAGTAGAATCTGGTCCTCATGGTCTAAATGGGTTAAGATATCCAGAGGGTTAGTGCCCACCTGTCTGACTACTTCTCCAACGTTGAGTGACACCCACAGGCCACAACACTAAAGGGACTGAGGGAGCGACCATGATCTGGTACCACCCAAATATAGAACAAACGTGGGAAAGTTCTCATTCTCTGCCACCAAAATGTGGAATGTCCTCTCCTGACACCAATTAACACATTCTGGGCGGGAACCCCTTTTGGTGTTTTACCCCCTCAGGCCAGGAACCCATTTTGGGGTTCTGTACAGTATGTACAGTATTCAAAAATGTAAAAAATAAATTCAGAAAACTTAGGTCAGGATTTAGAGGCGTTTTTAGAATGGGCCTCAGGCCTAATTGGGTAGGATGTGTAACACACGTTTCTTTCAAAATTGGCCTGAAAATATGGGAGGTCAATATAATTTGTCCCATCTCTTTTGTGACATGTATTTATACCGTGTTAATTTGTGATGCGTTGTTGATTAATTGAATACCAGGACCACACTGGAAACAAAGTGCCCATGCAGGACCTTTTCGTGTTATCCTTTTAGCCTTAATGTCTGACCGTACCACGTGCCGTTTACATTTCTGACTAATTAGACCCTCCAGAAAAGCGCGGGCAAAAACCCTTGATTGTGCGGGTTAAAATCCTTGATTTAGCGGGCCAAAATCCTTGATTATGCGATTAAATATGCGGGGTTTTTCTGCGCTTTTATGCGGTGAAATTGCGGAATATGCGGAACGTTGCGGAATATGCGGGAAGTTGTGGAATGTGCGGAAAGTTGCGGAATATGCGGAAAGTTGCGATTATGCGGAATATGCGGTATATTGCGGAATATGCGGAACGTTGCGAGATATGCGGAACGTTGCGGAATATGCGGAAAGTTGCGGAATATGCGGACAGTTGCGATTATGCGGAATATGCGGTAAATTGCGGGATATGCGGAACGTTGCGGAATATGCGGAAAGTTGCGGAATATGCGGACAGTTGCGATTATGCGGAATATGCGGTAAATTGCGGGATTTGCGGAGCGTTGCAGAATATGCGGAAAGTTGCGGAATATGCACAGTTGCGATTATGCGGAATATGCGGAAAGTTGCGGAATATGCGGAAATTTATGGAATATGCGGAAAGTTGCGGAATATGCGGACAGTTGCGATTATGCGGAATATGCGGAAAGTTGCGGAATATGCGGAAATTTATGGAATATGCGGAAAGTTGCGGAATATGCGGACAGTTGCGATTATGCGAAAATATGCGGGGATTGTGAAATCAAGCGAGCCCCGCATAATTCGCATATTAGCGAGGACATATGCGATTATCGCGGGAAATATGCGCCCTTTTAGAAATAAATGGATCCCCGCATAATCAGCGCATAATGGCTGATTATGCAATGAATTATGCGATCGCATAATCGCGTTTTTCTGGAGGGTGTAACTAATAAAGTATGCAATCAATCAAAAAGGCAAGTCCATTTGGTTCCATTTGTACATCACTCTCCAGGTCACAGACCCCGTAAGGGTCCATTTGGTTGAGAACCACATGCTATACAGTATAAGTTAACCATGTGGATGATACAATAACTCAACTGCATCAAAAGGCTGCTCTGCCTCCACTAACTTCACAGCCACACAAACACAGTTTTAGACACTTTTAACCTGGTGTCCCATTAAACACATAGCAAAAAGAACAAGTTGCGAGCTTGCAGATCTGCTGTTTTAAAAATGATCTTGATAAAAGCTAAACATTTTTGATTTACACAAATCTGGTACATTATTGGGGTCACAGAATACTTTTATATATTAGATGGGGGCCTGTGGGCAAATACATATTGATGTGGGGGTCCTTGCCATGAAAATGTTTGAGAAGTTGAACATAAGGAAACATGAACCCGCGCAACTACAAGCAACTTTCCAGAAAAACAAGCCTAAAGTCGCTTCAAATAAGCAGACATGGCAACACTGGCTGTAACTGGATACAGACACAGTATTCAATATAAAATTATTATATTGAATTTGTCTACAAAAATAGGACTGGGAAATTAACTGAAAATGCATCGAAAACTGAACAAAATGTTATTGTCTTCTTATTTCACAATTCATTACATCATAAATTGCATAAAGAATACTTCGAAAACGTAGGCATTGACAATGTCTCTCCATATACGACCTGCGGGAAAAGTTACTCCAACAATAACTCACCTAAAAGACGGACCAAGCCGAAACCGTTTACAGGGAAACTACTTTAGTTGTTCAGCCTGGCCTCCTATAGCCAATGACAATCCCCTGTGGTACTACAGTAGCTGTGTTCTGGTCTGCTGCCCTCACAACAAGGACACTACCTTACAGTCCTCTGGTACTAGCTGTGTTCTGGTCTGCTGCCCTCACAACAAGGACTCTACCTTACAGTCCTCTGGTACTAGCTGTGTTCTGGTCTGCTGCCCTCACAACAAGGACACTACCTTACAGTCCTCTGGTACTAGCTGTGTTCTGGTCTGCTGCCCTCACAACAAGGACTCTACCTTACAGTCCTCTGGTACTAGCTGTGTTCTGGTCTGCTGCCCTCACAACAAGGACACTACCTTACAGTCCTCTGGTACTAGCTGTGTTCTGGTCTGCTGCCCTCACAACAAGGACTCTACCTTACAGTCCTCTGGTACTAGCTGTGTTCTGGTCTGCTGCCCTCACAACAAGGACACTACCTTACAGTCCTCTGGTACTAGCTGTGTTCTGGTCTGCTGCCCTCACAACAAGGACACTACCTTACAGTCCTCTGGTACTAGCTGTGTTCTGGTCTGCTGCCCTCACAACAAGGACTCTACCTTACAATCCATCTCAGGTTGATATGTAACACACTGCTTCAGGAGGTCAAGGGTCAGGCTCAGAAACACACTACGGGTTTGGTTGGATGGTTCACGATGACACATGCAGGCCATCTGTCAGCTGATGTACAGTAGACAGACAGCAGTGTTGGAAGTACTACTCTCATTGTGTACTTAAGTCAAAGTATTATACCACAAGGAAGGCACGACATACTCTACAAGTTTGTAGATCGGCTATTTGGGCCAAATTGTACAGTATATGGCTGAAGTGGTTACTGTATGTTTTATGATAATAATACAAATCTACAAAGTAACTAGTTAGGGTTAGGGGTTTTCGAATAATAGTGGAGTAAATGTACAATATTTGCCTCCGAGATGCTAATGGAAAAAGTACAGCAAATTCTCCAGTAAAGTAAAACTCAAAATTGTAAGCACAGAACTTGAGAAGATGTGCTTCACTCCACTATGTTGACCCAACAGAACACATAAACCCAAAGTCTCGTCCTTAAGAAAGAGCTGATCGACTGTGTCATGATGTAGAAATCATCTCAAAAGAAGTGAAAGGTCCAGCAGCACTTCACCATCTTCTCTAATACGATCTTATCTTAGGACTGTAATTTCGTCAATGTCGAGGTGGAAACCGTGTTGTGCGTCTAAAGGCCGGTTGACACTCAAATTCCTTGCAACATTCAACTACTTGTTGCAACCGTTATCCCTAAATGGCAGTTGCAAGGAGTTTCATTGGTGTGGACTGGCCTAACTGGTTTGTTGCAAGGAGGTGCGACTAGTCGCACCAATGCTAAATGGTAAATGGTGCATTTATATAGTTTTACATAGATTGTGCATTACATTCACCCATTCACACTCACATTCATACACTGATGGCAGCGGAAACCATGCAAGGCACCAACCAGCACATCAGGAGCAATTAGGGGTTCAGTGTCGTGCTCAAGGACACTTCGACACCAACTCTGGGGGAGCCCGGGTTCGAAGTGGCAACCTTGCGGTTGCCATCCAGCCACTCTACCCCTGAGCCACCGCCGCCCCGATGCTAAACTAAACGCTAAAACTGGTTGTGACTACAGTAGTTGTGTTGGTCTGGCCTTTAAACGGACACTTTTCAGGAAATAGGGAAAGTTTATGGATGCACGATATAATCAGTAGCATAAACGGAATGGGCCATATAAATGCCATATCGGTATCGGATCGTTCTCAAAATAATCAAAATAATTTAAACGGTTTTTCACCAGCAATAAAATATATATGAAAAATGTAAAAAATCATCAATGAGTTCAATATAAATCAAAAGTGTCTAGTACCTCTAGTCTAGAACAAAAGCCAAATCAAAGGTGATGTAAAATCTTCAGTAAAAAAAAACATTTTTCTACATTTAATTTGTGTAGTCAGCTAGTCATTCAGTTGTGAAAACAGACTTTGGAAAATCCTCCATTGTGGTCCTCTGTATAATATCAGAATCGGTCAGAATCGGTATCAGCCGATATGACCCTGCAAATAATCGAAGATCGGATATCGGTCATAATTTCATAATCGTGCACCCCTAGAAAAAATAAAATAGCCTGTGTTCCGATGGATCCAATGTAGTTAAATATTATGTAGTCACAGCAGGGCAGGATCTTGTTTGTTTGTGACAAAATATATGTGTACATAACCCTAACCCTATATGCCCGATCGCTTTCGTGCATTCAGATGTCGTCGACCACTCTGCATTTTGATTGGTCGCTGTGTGGTAGCAATGATGTGACAACATGCCATGGTGGCGTGAGTGATGCTTAATTCATACACTGTCCTACGACGTTGTGTGTCCTCGCCAAAAAGAAATACACCATCTACAGACCTGGGCCTTATATGGCCCGGGGGCCAAATGCGGCCCTTTGGCTGACTCTGACCGGCCCGTGAAAGGTTACTTGGAAATTAGAAAATAAAACTTACTTTCTAATTTTCAATACTGCATTGCTTTTATTTTTAAGCATGTTAATTCACATACACGCAACTTTCCTGCCGTGAATTGCATGTTATTGACAACCTGTTGAATAAATTACATTTTTGGAAAGGCAACCTCAATTTTTCATTGCCTAATAATAACATAATATATACTCTTACCAGCTTGTCAAAACAATGCCATGTACTGCTTTTTATATAGAAATAAAATGTATATTACTCAGAATTTAGTTTAGCCTTTTGGGCCCGGCCCTCCACAATATGTTCCGTTTCTCATTTGGCCCCTTGGGAAAAATAATTGCCCACCCGATCTACAAACTAACTACAACAAGATCACAACATGTTGTTTGTGAGCTACAAAATGAATAGGGTCAGTCGGTCATACAATCTACACGTCCATAAACACACACACACACAGACATACACACACACACACACACACACACACACACACACACATACACACGACAAGACTCACCTCTCCCCTAGTGACCGATGACCCCGTGCGAGACGGTACAGGAGGATTGGACGGCTGGACAGATATAAAACCTGACTTCAAGGAGGCAAACAAACAGAGAAAGTGCATTGGTTGAAGGAGCGCGCGCGTACGTGTGTGTGTGTGTGTGTGTGTGTGTGTGTGTGTGTGTGTGTGTGTGTGTGTGTGTGCACGTGTATGTACGTGTGCACGTGTATGTACGTGTGTGTTCAGAGAAGTAGAGAGAGAGAGTAGTTTTTCCTTCCCGATATCAATTCAGATGACTCGATATCGAGTATAGATACAATACCATTGTGTAATTATTAAACAGTGGTTCTCAAAGTGGGGTTCAGGGACTTTGAGAACCACTCATGTAGGTATAAATAAAATAATAAATAAATACATACATATAAACTAGTAGTAGTGCAACATCAACTGAAGCATTCCAGATACAAACTAATTGATTACTGTAAAATGATCATGGAAATGCGGGGGTCATCAATATGTCCGTGTACGGATGAGTCCGTGGAAATGCCTTGGTCTTGTCTGTGGCATCTTTTTTTTTTTTTTTTTTATAATGTTCTTATTTTGATCATAAGACCCAGTTACTGACTGTCAAGTCTCCAGTCTTTCTTCAGAACATGTATGCCACTTACTTACTACGACATATTTATTAGGAGTCCTACTGGTGGTTCTCAAAATAATGTTTTATTTGCAAGGACCCCCTTAACTCCGAGTGTACAAATTGAACCAAATGGACCCATAAGGGTACAAATGTATCCTTAATTAAGGGTCCAATATGGTTACATTTGAACACTCTCAGGACGAGTTACAGACCTGTTATGGTCAAAATATGGTCATTCTGGTAATATTATTGTCCACTCATTTTGTATGTCCGTGGCAAGAATGTAATTTTGACAAAAATGTCCACCACAAGCCAGATGGCAATGAGTGCCCCTGGGCAGGGACGTGCCCCTGGGCAGGGACGTGCCCCTGGGCAGGGACGTGCCCCTGGGCAGGGACGTGCACATAGGAGGCCTTAGCTATGTTTCACCAGTTTCAATTGAAACGGGCCTCCACCCTCAGGGGGGCCTCCAAGCTCCAACTGAACGTCAGGCGCACCACTCTTGGCACCTCTTTATCTCGCTCACTCACTGCCTTGCTCTCTCCCACAATGTTAAGTTACACCTATTTTATGTTAATAACCTGAGCAAAATGTGCAGCATTGGGATTGTGAAGGGACGACAGGATCTGAGGAGAGGTGTTGTTGCTAATTGTCGAGACTAGTAATGGCTGCGTGTGATATTGAACAGTCAAACTATTTGTATCAATACGGCTGTATCAACAAAATATAGTATATGGGGGCCTCATATTTGCCTCATATTTGGTCTTGAAACGGGCCTCCAGATTCCTAAGGCCGCCCCTGGACGTGCACACATAGACATCAAAGGGGGCTTCAGCGCCTGCCCTTTTACCCGTCTGTAAAACAACTGCCCTTTCCAGACCACGAATGCAGCATTTACTATGGTGAAAGAAATGCACATGCCACTCCTTTCCATGCCATACCGGAAGGCAGCATTCAGGAGAATTGCTTTTTTTCCCCCGAAGTCCCCTGAACTTGAACGCATAATTTTGCGTTCAACAAATTTGTTTAGAAATCCATGTCATACACTCCGCATCTCCACTAGCTAAAGAGTGCTGGGTTGCTCCCTGAAAATAGCTGATCCACAAGCTCTCAACACGTCGCAGCGCGTCGCGTTGTGAGCTTGTAGATCAGCTATTTTTGTCCAAAAAGTGCCCTCTTACGGGATTTCAGCCCCTGCCCCTCTAACACTCTCTGCACGTGCCTGCCCCTGGGGAATAGACTGGCATACTCAGCGATACCAGAATGATAGGCAGTATTGGCAGCTTTTCCGATTTCGGTATCGGAAAACAACTCCACCCAAAATAGGGATCGGCAATTAATAAATAATGCAGTTAAATGGATGAGTTAGAACTTTGCCCTGACCACTACTCAAGTCTCATCGGAAATGTATCCCCCTCTGTATGTGTCTGTTTATCACACATGACTATAGTGTCCACTCATCTAATATAATACACAAGTCACATACCATTCTATCACTCATTGATACATACCTCTATCAGCTGGGTTAAAATATAATAAGTGTGTGTGTGTGTGTGTGTGTGTGTGTGTGTGTGTGTGTGTGTCAGAGACTGAGTGAGAGAGACAGACAGAGAGAGAAGGGGGAATGGCTAGGCTGGTGGGTTCATCGCTGGCAGCCAATCAGACACGAGTAACCTTTCACCTCGAAACCTGCACTCTAAAGACCCCCAAGGAGGATTTAGCTCTCTCTCTCTCTCTCTCTCTCTCTCTCTCTCTCTCTCGCTCTCTCTCTCGCTCTCTCTCTCGCTCTCTCTCTCGCTCTCTCTCTCTCTCTCTCTCTCTCTCTCTCAGCAAAAAGCAGCTTGATTTCATGACATCTACGTTATTAAAAAACTGCATCTAATAAACCTGTCCATTCAACAGCAGCATGTCCCTAGGGACAATATGCCTTGCCAAGAAGAAAGCCACACTTTGAATTGAAATGAATTGAGATTAGCGCGCGTGCGCGCGCACACACACACACACACACACACACACACACACACACACACACACACACACACACACGTGTCTCTGACTGGAAGTGAGACTGCCTTGCAGCCTAAAATGACAAAACGAGTTCCCTTTTTTTGGAAAACATGTTCTTTAACTTTCTTCAGAACGAAAACGCTTTAAAACGGATCTTTACATACATGTTACAAACCAAAACAAATAGTATTCATATATTTCACGCTGGCTGGTGAAACGGTGGCATTTAGTTTTAAAACTATAACTTGAGTGCAGACTTATGATGAATTCCTGTTCTGTTCTTTGTCTATATAGAAGTGTTTGTACGTCTCTAAATGTTTTGATGAATTGAACATGGTGGACCCTCTTGTAAACAAGTGTAATGCTTAATTGGGTCGCCCACTCACAGTTAACAGCCTTTGTATTGAGTTTGTGCTTGAAATGTACTGTAATTCTGCAAACTGTTAATAAATATTTCAATCAATCAAAAAAAGACAGACAGTTTCAATGAATGAATGAATGTAGCCTAAGATTTAGACTAAATACCTCTACGAGAGTCTAAATCTTAGGCTAGAATGAATGAATGAATGAATGAATGAATGAATGAATGCCTTTTGGAAATAGTGTGACTGTGACTGGCAGTGAGTGTTGAGTCAACACAACAGTCTTGACTCCAGACCAGACAGAGAGATAGTGAGATACTATATTTACCAATGACGTTACACACCGAAAACAGCAGACCTACAAGCTCACAACGCGTCGCGGATGCGACGCGTTGTGAGCTTGTAGGTCTGCTGTTTTCCTCCACACACACACACACACACACACACACACACACACACACACACACAGAGAGAGAAGCGCTCATTCATTGAACGAAACGTGCGTTGCCACGTTATAGTGTTATAATAAGCCTGTATAACCTGCAGACAGACAGTCACAGAAGCCACGCATTCACAAAACATAATAAAAACAACTTTTGCCAACCTGTTGCCTTGGCTGCAGCCAGTGTCTTCCTGCCTGTTGTCTTGTCTGTCTATTTTGTCTAACCACCACCAGCACCACCACCGTGCACCACGCTGAAAACACTGTTGCCAGGTTTGAGAGACAGAGGGGGAGAGAAATGAGCAACCACGTCTATGAAAAACAAGCCCAAAAGAAGTGATGAATTGAAAATGGAGGACCCTGATGTAAACAAGTCTTTGTATGGTTTTTATCCTCGTAGCAGCTCCCTATAGCTAGCTGGCATAAAATGTTTTCATATATGGGGGTCCCACTAAACATTTTTCATATATGGAGGTCCGCAGACATATTCATTTCGGGGTCCTTGACTTGAAAATGAAACACTGACTGGTTTGAACAACATAGGAAACAAGCCCAAAAAACAGCAACCCATCTTTCTACAAATAATTTACACGTTTTTTTATAATTCGCTTATACTAAAGGGACATGGCAACACACCACACATGGTACTTTATTACCCTGGATTTAATAATTAAGCTCTGCATAGACATTTTAGGTAGTAGTACACTTTAAAAACACACACTTACCTGCTTGCTTGCTTGCTTGCTTGCTTACTTCAATAATGACTTGCATTTGTATTGCAATATTCATTTACAAGGAATCCCAGAGTGCTACCTGCATACATGCCTACATTCATTCACGGTTTTGTTCAGCAAATGGTACCACTTTTTAATAAAACAAGTGTAGGCTAATACTATAGCCTACTCATCATGTTTTGCTATGGACTTGGACTACTTTTTTGGTTTTGGGGTATTTTTCCAAATTTATTTCATAAGATGTAGGCATACTGTGTTGACCACTGTATTTTACCACTGTATTTTACCATTTTACCACTGCTTTTTATTTATTTATTCTCATTGAATGTGTAATCACTGTTGGTATCAGTTCACCTAGAAACAGCACACAGGCCCAAAGTAAAATTACAAAGTAGCACACATTTTATTAAGCTCTTAAGTCATTTGAATTTATTCCAGATTTATTCCAGGTCCTGTATCATTCGTTTTACATAACAGTGGTGGATGACTGTGAGGTATGCGGTCTAGCTTAGGTTGGACTCAGTGGGGTGGACAGACAGACGCCTGGCGTCGTACTATTCACTGGTATCTTTAATCTTGTTTTTAAATATCATGTGTATTGTATTTTAGAAGGACGCCCTCTGGTGGCCAAAGAAATAAACTACATATCTTTGAAAGTTGAAACAGTTACAGCATGCCACAGTAAGCCAATTATAGGCCAGTGAAACAGAGCGAGCATTCCTTTTGCCTTTTCTAAACACCTCCCACCAAAACCAAAAACCTAAGGTAAGTGGGTAACATATAATAGAACCCATGCATAGAACATGAGTGAGGTGATGAGTCTGGCCCTTATTAATTATTCACAGTCTATAACAGGTTTATTTCCAATGCTTCATAAGGTAATGAGTGACTAAATTACATAGGCTACTTATCATGGTTATCATAATGACTTTTGTTTACCTTGTTTTGTAAAGCACTTATAACCGTGTTTAAAGAAGCACTTCACAAATAGGCTATATTCATATACGATCATGGAACATGATGGAGGCAGATGGAGAGAGGGAAATGAGTTGTAAAACAGTCTCTAAAATATGAATACATTCTGTCATGATTTATGACCTTATCTCAGTGGCAAAACACTCATCTAAATAACTTAAAGTATGCATATTGAATCACAGGATCACAACACGTTCCTCAGCTCATAATTGGACCAGTAAGATCAGTAAAAAAATGAATATTTGGATGTGCTTTTATTATGGAGACCAGACAGCCAGTACAAGTACAGGTCAGTGGGTCGAATCAGACAAACCGTCTGTACAATCATTGAGTGTTTGTACGAGATAAACAAACAGAAGTTCTTGTTATAGAACAGGGCACGTCATTCCATTGAGTGCCACTGTGATAGTTTGTTTCTGCACAGTGTTCAACGCCACCACTACCATTGTCTGGCATACCATGAGACCACGTGGTGAATCCCACTTTGGAGCCGTCAGACCACATCCATCCACCCTCCTCATGAAGGTCACTCAGCCCAATCCAGGTCCTCCCCTCTAAAGGGTCAAAGTTCTTGATCAGGGTTCGGACAAAGTTGTGCTCTTCCATGCTGTGGATGGACACCAGGTTGGCGTCCTCGGACACGCAGTTCAGCTCCGCTTTCGCCCAGGTGAAATGTGAAGCCACGTACTTGTAGCAGCGGCCGTTGAAGCTGAACCAGAACGCTGGACAGGACCCTCGCTGCAGCTTCAGGTCGGCCCAGGGACTGGTGGTGTCGAGCACCGGTGTTAATGTCACCGACTGAAAGGATGACAAAAATTTAACTGACTACCTTTTTTCACTGACGAGAGTCGAGAACTAAATAAAAACTAATCTACCATGACTAAAACTATAAGAGTATATATTGACAATTTTGATCAACAACTAGTGGAGCAGAGATCCGTCATTTTAAGTTTGGTTGTGCTCGAAACCTCTGAAAATACTTCAGAAAATAGCAGACCCGAGGTTGTCTCTCTGGAGGTTTGATGGGGGGGTCTTCTGGTGGGTCGATCTCTCTCTGTCAGTGGTTTGAAGGGGGGTCTCCTGGTGGGTCGATCTCTCTCTGTCAGTGGTTTGATGGGGGGGTCTTCTGGTGGGTCGATCTCTCTCTGTCAGTGGTTTGAAGGGGGGTCTCCTGGTGGGTCGATCTCTCTCTGTCAGTGGTTTGAAGGGGGGTCTCCTGGTGGGTCGATCTCTCTCTGTCAGTGGTTTGATGGGGGGGTCTTCTGGTGGGTCGATCTCTCTCTGTCAGTGGTTTGAAGGGGGGTCTCCTGGTGGGTCGATCTCTCTCTGTCAGTGGTTTGAAGGGGGGTCTCCTGGTGGGTCGATCTCTCTCTGTCAGTGGTTTGAAGGGGGGTCTCCTGGTGGGTCGATCTCTCTCTGTCAGTGGTTTGAAGGGGGGTCTCCTGGTGGGTCGATCTCTCTCTGTCAGTGGTTTGATGGGGGGGTCTTCTGGTGGGTCTGTCTCTGTTGCTGTCTGTCTGGATCTTGCTTGCAGGTTGCTTGCCTTTTTATCTGCTCTGCAGAGAGAGTCTGCACAGCTGGCAGCTGTGACATTCACATATTCCTTTCACACACGTGCAGACACACATGTGCGCGCGCGCTCTCTCTCTCTCTCTCTCTCTCTCTCTCTCTCTCTCTCTCTCTCTCTCTCTCTCTCACACACACACACACACACACACACACACACACACACACACACACACACACACACACACACACACACACACACACACACACAGACAGGTCCACTGGTCTCAGAGCAGTTCCTGCACCATCCTAATCTTCTATTTAGCACCTGAGGAAATCTATATGTGATATTCGGACGTTGTTGTTAGCTTCAACAGAAACTTAGATTTTCTGTTTATTCTGTATTGTTGCTCTACCGACCACCAGTCTGTCGCTTTGTTTGCTCAAGACAAGCGTAGCCTACAACTTTGAACAAGTAGTGTGAGTACCAGCTGGCAAAAACAAAACTTATCTTATCTATCAAAAGTTATTTCCATTGAACAGCTCCAGAGTGCTAAATGCCTACATTGTAAATGGTTCTCTCTTCGTGTCTGTCTGTCTGATTGATTGATTGATTGATTGATTGATTGATTGATTTATTAACAGTTTGCAGAATTACAGTACATTTCAAGTACAACTCAATACAAAAACTGTTAACTGTGAGTGGACGACACCATAAAGCATTACACTTGTTTACAATAGGGCCCACCATTTTCAATTAATCAAAACATTTAGAGACGTACGAATCTACACAACTATATAGTAAAAAAATCACACCCGTGTGAACTGAGTGGTGTAAGGTTTTATATAGCATGATCAGCTGTGGTCTGACGTAATGTCTGATGTGAGGTATTATATAAGGTAAGGTATTATATAGCCTGATCAGCTCTGATCTGACGTAATGAAATCACACCCGGATGTGATTTCACAACTGGCTCTTTTTGTGCAGAAAAAATGACCATGGTTGCTACGGTCATCCAGTTCACCCGGGTGTGATTTAATTACGTCAGAAATTATTTTGAACATAGCAACCATGCTCATTTTTTTCTGCACACAAAAGCCAGTTGTAGGAGTGGTTTACACCACTCAAAAAAGAAATCATCATAGGAGGTAAAAGGGAAAAGAAACATATACAGTGAGGGAAAACAGGGGTGGGTGGGGGATTCAGATTTTACGGGGGCCAGTTTCGAATTGCAGCCGTCCGTAGGTGCCCTTTGAGAGCAGTTTTGAAGGAGTCAAGGGATTCGCATGTCTTAATGACTGTTGGTAGGGCGTTCCACATTTTGGTGGCATAGGAGCGAAATTAATTTAATCCCTTGTTTGTGCCGAATCTGGGTTGCACATGGTTAGTTGAACTCCCTCTGGTGTTGTGGGTGTGGACTTCGTTGACATTAAAGATGGAGTGCCACATTTTTTGTATTTTTCCAGTTTTTCATGTGTCTGAGGTGACAGTACTTCATTAGACACCCTGGAGTCGTTTTTATGTGCAATGGTGTATTAACTTTGTATTTAGGGTTTCTTCCTGGAGGCTGAACCCTTGACAGTCAAACGGGCCAATGAAATAAACAGTAATATAGTGACATCACATTATCAGCCCCTCCCCTAACCCCTACCCCTTTATCATACAACTACAGCTGTGGGTGTGGCTTCAGTTTAGATGGATCACCACCCATCACCACCCACCAGGCAAACCAGGCATACTTAATGAACTGGTGGGCGTGCCCACATAAAA
Source organism: Electrona antarctica (assembly GCF_951216825.1). Classification (NCBI taxonomy): domain Eukaryota; kingdom Metazoa; phylum Chordata; class Actinopteri; order Myctophiformes; family Myctophidae; genus Electrona; species Electrona antarctica. The sequence goes on from NC_136806.1 coordinate 14,818,896, forward strand.
GCATGATTTTAACAAATACTGTACACGTTTTGGAACAAGTTCTCCCTCCTTATATTATAATAATAAATGGTAAATGGTGCATTTATATAGCGCCGCTTTACATAGATTGTGCATTACATTCACCCATTCACACACACATTCATACACCGATTGCAGCGGAAGCCATGCAAGGTACCAACCAGCACATCGGGAGCAATTTGGGGTTCAGTGTCTTGCCCAAGGACACTTCGACATGTAGACAGGAGGAGCCGGGATTCGAACAGCCGACCCATGGATCATTGGACGACCTGCTCTACCTCTTGAGCCAGTCGCCCCTGTATATAATACCTGATGATCATGTTTTAGGGTGGAACAAATCGTGGCACTCCATCTTTAAGGAAGTATTTAGACAGGTACATGGGTATCTTGGTGGTTTATCGAATCTTGTGGACCAGACCCATTGCAAGGTGCTGTACTCTGTCGTCAACCCTAAGCCATCACCATAAGAAGATAATTTGCTCACTTGCAGGTGAGCTCTGATCAAAGCATGATTTAAAACCATCAGTATGGGATCTGCAACTCCAACTCTCATAAACTCATAAACATCAAGTGACCTTTGAACACAAAAAAAAAAAGATTCAAGATTCTAGATTTTTATTGTTACATCTTAATTATATACGAGCACACAAGAGTACAATTCTTTGGTTCCTAAGCATTGTAGCAACAATAATAACAGTAACAAATAAATAATACATAGCAACAATAGTGAGGAAAATTATATAAGCATAAATATAACTTATAAGTATAGATGTACATTAGTCATAGCATACTGTACTACAAGGTACTTGAAGGTGCTGTGTGCTACTTCCTATGTGTATTGTTGGCGATTCTAAAACATATTCTTCTTGAACAATCCATGAACCTGATTGTCTGGGTGAAGCAGCTATTTCACAAAATGTCTCAATATCCAACTCTGAACAAGCTTCGTGTGAGGATTCAATTGATTGCGAGGACGTTCTTCATCCACTTGGAGGAGGACTAGGAACTGTCAAGGAGATGGTACTTAGCCTACTACCTGGGTTTTATCTTGTCTGAAAAGTAACATGTCCCTCTGTCTGTCCAGTTTTATCTTGTCTGTATTAATGAATGGTAACATGTCCCTCTGTCTGTCCGGTTTTATCTTGTCTGTATTAATGAATGGTAACATGTCCCTCTGCCTTTCTGTGCTAAAACAGGGAGATTCTCTGCCAAACACACAGTTTGTCCATTATCAGAGAGAAGTGATCCAGGTATAGCTGAATGGCCTGAGGCTTGGATGGGGCTCCTGGTCAGAATGGCTTGAGGCTCGGATGGGGCTCCTGGTTCCGCACGTCATTCAGTGTAGGTGAGGTCTCATCATGACAATGGCTGAGGGTAGGGGTCAACCTGTACACACGGTGGAGAGAAAACATGGCTGAGTTTCAAGAATAAAACACATAGTAAACCTTAACGTTTTTAAGAGTAAAACATAATTATATTCAGCGGCCTCCACCAATAAACGTCTTGTTTTCATTCAGTCTCTTTTATCTCCTTCAACTTTAAGTCTGGCTCCTGTTGACCTTTCTCTGTTTCACTTGAGAGATGTGTGTGAGTCCCTGAGGGTTTTACCATTTCATCTTCATTATACGCCATACTGTACTGAGGGTTTTACCATTTCATCTTCATTATACGCCATACTCTACTGAGGGTTTTACCCTTTCATCTTCATTATACGCCATACTCTACTGAGGGTTTTACCATTTCATCTTCATTATACGCCATACTCTACTGAGGGTTTTACCATTTCATCTTCATTATACGCCATACTCTACTGAGGGTTTTACCCTTTCATCTTCATTATACGCCATACTGTACTGAGGGTTTTACCATTTCATCTTCATTATACGCCATACTCTACTGAGGGTTTTACCATTTCATCTTCATTATACGCCATACTGTACTGAGGGTTTTACCATTTCATCTTCCTTACACCAACTGTACATTATCCTCTCTTCTTTCTCTGTGACGTGGCGTTTTATATAAATAATGTAATATTAACTAACTCAAACTAAAGCACACACTGGGTAGTAATGGATGAGCAGGGTGGTTTGTATGGTGCGGAGGAGGTGCTACTCAGCTCACAGTAAGCAGGAAGAGACGAGGAGGAGGTGTATTGTTTGTATGGTGTGGAGGTGTATTGTTTGTATGGTGTGAAGGAGGTGCTACTCACCTCGCAGTAAGCAGGAGGAGACGAGGAGGAGGTGTATTGTTTGTATGGTGTGGAGGTGTATTGTTTGTATGGTGTGGAGGAGGTGCTACTCACCTCACAGTAAGCAGGAGGAGACGAGGAGGAGGTGTATTGTTTGTATGGTGTGGAGGTGTATTGTTTGTATGGTGTGGAGGTGTATTGTTTGTATGGTGTGGAGGAGGTGCTACTCACCTCGCAGTAAGCAGGAAGAGACGAGGAGGAGGTGTATTGTTTGTATGGTGTGGAGGTGTATTGTTTGTATGGTGTGGAGGTGTATTGTTTGTATGGTGTGGAGGTGTATTGTTTGTATGGTGTGGAGGTGTATTGTTTGTATGGTGTGAAGGAGGTGCTACTCACCTCGCAGTAAGCAGGAGGAGACGAGGAGGAGGTGTATTGTTTGTATGGTGTGGAGGTGTATTGTTTGTATGGTGTGGAGGAGGTGCTACTCACCTCGCAGTAAGCAGGAGGAGACGAGGAGGAGGTGTATTGTTTGTATGGTGTGGAGGTGTATTGTTTGTATGGTGTGGAGGAGGTGCTACTCAGCTCACAGTAAGCAGGAAGAGACAAGGAGGAGGTGTATTGTTTGTATGGTGTGGAGGAGGTGCTACTCAGCTCACAGTAAGCAGGAAGAGACAAGGAGGAGGTGTATTGTTTGTATGGTGTGGAGGTGTATTGTTTGTATGGTGTGGAGGAGGTGCTACTCACCTCGCAGTAAGCAGGAGGAGACGAGGAGGAGGTGTATTGTTTGTATGGTGTGGAGGTGTATTGTTTGTATGGTGTGGAGGTGTATTGTTTGTATGGTGTGGAGGTGTATTGTTTGTATGGTGTGAAGGAGGTGCTACTCACGTCACAGTAAGCAGGAGGAGACAAGGAGGAGGTGTATTGTTCTGCCTCCTCCTCTGTGACCACGGAGCTGTACTCAGGAGGAGCTGAGGGAAGGGAGAAAAAAAAAATAAGTCAGATTTGGGGATCATGTCTGGACTTTAGAACGGTGCATAGCCAAGCATCTAGCCCTGTGGGACACCACCCAAACTGCCATTCAGATAATAATGGTCACGATAAACAAAACAGTCAGTTCACAACGTGAGGCATTGTGAGCTTGTACTTTCACGAAATGTATCTGTGGAACCGAGCTCAACATGATTGTTTTGGTGGGGGGTCACAGTCTGAAAAGGTTGAGAATCACTGATCACAGGCCTAATGGTGTATTTTATTTTATGGTATTTTATTTTATGTTATATATTATGTAATCTGCCTCGTAAGGATCTGGAGTGTCAGTTTCTATTCACTTGATCATTGTTTGCAAACCGTCATGTCGGTTTATTGTAATTGTTCATGTAAACTGTAAAAAGTGTCCTGTAAGTCCATATGGGCTGGGCTTCTTCGGAAGCATGACACTTAAATAAAGAATCAATCAATCAATCAATCACTGATCTAAATGCTCACAGCGCTTTGTGTAGTGAAGCATCGTGAGCTTATAGATGAAATGAAATGAAATGAAATCTATATTTACCCAGGGTATCTGGGCTAAGCTCAAGAACTTGTTTCCAGCCAGGCCCTGCTCATAGAACACATTTCATCGTAGTGGTTGATGCCTTGTTCAAGGGCATTTCAGCGGTGGTAATTTTAACGTGTCGGACGGCTGATTCGAACTGGGAACCTTCCGGTATCTAGACCGCGCCGCTATCCGTTCGGCCACCGCTGCCACCCCTGCCAGATCAGTTATTTTAGGCGAAGTGAGTTGGTATAGAGAGGGGAAAGCAGAGCAGACCAACTACAGAGCAAGCTCAGTTCAACATTCAGTATAGAGGGCTTCAGTGGTTAAGACAGACATGATAGGATAATTACACTCACGCTGCTCGTGCTCGGGTAAGGCCACGTCGCGCCACTCCGGGTACGGACTCGAGCTGCCAAACGGGTGGAGGGGAGGGGTGGTGTCCATCACATCACACGTCGTGAAGGGGTGGCTGTCAAATGGATTGAAAGCTGCGGCATCCATCACCGCCACCGGACTACCGGTAGTGGAGGTGGGGCTGCCGAACAGGTCGAGACCACTGACAGTGGAGATGCTGCCAGACAGGCTGCCGAACAGGTCGAGACCACTGACAGTGGAGATGCTGCCAGACAGGCGCAGAGGGATGGTTCCCATCACCAGCGGCAGCTCCACACACAGCTTGGACGTGTGTGGAGCGCGGATTTCCATACAAACCTGAGGACAAGCAAGCATCAAGGGGAGAGAGAGAGAGAGAGAGAGAGAGAGCACAGTTTTAGGACATGATGTAACATCATGAAATCTCACAGCTGAAAATGTTTGTATGATCACAGATCAAGTCCTAATGTGTGCCATTTGTGAAACATTGTGAAAGGATCTCCCCCATACTGGTTCCTAAACAATTAACATAATTTGTGAAATTATGATATGTTCTAGTAATATTGTTCCTGTTCTACATACTGTCGACCAGCTGAAGAAAGCGCAGATTGGGCCTTTAGCCTTTGCTTCTCTATGAAACATCTGAGACTATTAAGATTTTATGGAAGGTGCTTCTGAACATATTGCTAGTTTAACCACTAAAATAACGTGTTAACAAAATCAAAATGCGTCACAGAAATGCTTCCATCGAAGGCATGCTGGCTTTGATGGAATCAAAATTACAGTCGTGGCGACTGACAACTTTAATCCTTGTGTGTATATGAGCACATATATTGTTATTTGTAAAGAATACACTCCCTTTACAGTAAGATGAGTTCCATTTCCTGTGTATTCCAATCAGTTCCTCTCATTTGTAAAACCACGAGAACAGAGAGGGGTACAAAAAATGTTTACCCTGAGCATGTAGTCCACTTTAATGATGGGACACTGCAGAATGGAGGGTTCCACCACGGGGATCCTGAAGGGCCGGCCGAGCCACGTCTCGGAGCAGTGCGGTCCCAGCTTGACGCCGCACTGCGTCGCCACGACGTAACGCTTCTCCTGCTCGGAGCCCTCGGCGGTGAAGGTCTGCCTCTGGACGATGTAGGCCTTGGGCGTCACGGAGCAAGAGGTGGCGTTGTGGAACTCGGCGAACAGGGGGATGACATCGCCTAGGAAGCACATATAGGAGCAGGAGGAGAGAGAGAGAGATTCATGGTGAATATTAAACTCAATATTAAGCTAAGTTTAATATATATTAAACTCAGTATAATATAGGCTTCAGAGGGTCTAAAATATGGAATTATCTGCCTTTACATCTATGGGAGTTGTCTTCTCATCAATTTAAGAAGTTTCTAAAATCACTTCTCTTACCAAATACTTCCCATACGGTCTGCTAAATTAACCTGGTGTCCATGCAATATTTTCCTATAGAGGTTTTACTGTTTGGTGACTTTGACTTCTGACTATTGTGATATGTTCTGCTCTTTTCTTGTTATATTGTCCTTTTTTCCCTCTCTCTGTATGATATCTGTCTTCTAATGTTTTAGATCTGCATGTTCAATGTGATGTAGTTTTTATACTATGAATGAAACATTCCTGGAGAATGCCACTTCTCAAGCCCCTGGGGGGCTTTCTCCTTCATATCTTTTATTGACTTTGTGTATTATCTTTAAATATTTTTGTAATGAAAATAAACAGACACCTATATTGAACCCTCAGTTGGCATATCAATGACCCAAGTACTATTTCCTCCATATCCTCTTCCATCCATCCTCTCTGCTATACACCAGTGTGCCTCAATTGTCAAAGTGTCCTTGAGCGGGTTCCAAATGGCCCCTTACGGGTGTGTAACCAAATGGACCCTTACGGGTGCATTTGGTTCCATTTGTACACTCTCAGTTATGGGGGTCCTTGAAATGAAAAGGTTTGAGAACCACTATGTGCATAGAGCCTATTGGCAATGACGACTAAATTGGGGACAAAAAGGGGGTAAAACGCACTTTGATTGATGTTATAGTAGCAGAGATATGGGATGTTGATTAGAAAAGATCTTTCTCACCTGGCATGTAACCCTTGCGGTGGATCTTAGCCGTTATGGACAGGTGTCCCACGTTGCATAACCACGCAGTCATATTCTTTGCTTTGGTGACGGACCGTGATCCCTGAAATCAGCAAAAACAAAACACGTGTTTACAAAGTTGCAGGTGGAGAACAGTGTTTTGAAGTCTATTCTTCTTCTATTCTTGATGAATTCCTGTTCTGTCTATAGAAGTGTCTATTTGTACGTCTCTAAATGTTTTGATGATTTGAACATGGTGGACCCTGTTGGAAACAAGTGTAATGCTTAATTGGGTCGTCCACTCACAGTTAACAGCCTTTGTATTGAGTTTGTGCTTGAAATGTACTGTAATTCTGCAAACTGTTAATAAATTCTTCAATCAATCAATCAATCTTCTGTGTTTGACTGGCAGCCAGTGAAGGTCGTGGACAGGGACGTGCAGAGAGTGTTAAAGGGACAGGGGCTGAAATCCCGTAAGAGAGCACTTTTGGACAAAAATAGCAGATCTATAAGCTCACAACGCGTCGCAGAGAGCTTGTAGATCAGCTAAAAAAAGCAATTCTCCTGAATGCTGCCTTCCGGCATGGCATGGAAAGGAGTGGCATTTGCATTTCTTTCACCATCTGTAAATTATGCATTCGTGGTCTGGAAAGGGCAGTTGTTTTACAGACGGGTAAAAGTATGGGGTCTCTGGGGCGGGCTCTGGTGAGCAAGCAGGCAGCAGAGTTGTGCACATACACTGTAGTACAGTATGTGCAAAATCCCTCACTCAAGAATCTGATTCAATGTATTTTGTATTTAATTGTATACATTTGGGCTATTTTGTATCCAGTGTAAAGTAACTAAGTACATTTACTCAGTACTGTACTTGAGCACAATGTTGAGTTATATCTCTACTTTACTGAAGTATTTCCAATTTTCGGCAAATATTCTACTTGTAGTACACTATAATTATTTGAAAACGTTAGTTACTACTAGTTACTTTGTAGCCATATACATGTATACATTTTGCTGATTTCGGCCATTTTTTAATATCCGATCTACAAGTTAATTAATAATGCGTCACATTGTGAGCTTGTAGATCTATATTATTTGAATATATTTGAAAACTGAAACGGGACATTCTGCAAAAAGGTGCTTTAAGTACACTTTGATTATACCGATACTTCTGTGTTTTTACCTGTAACAGACTATTTCTACATTACAGTGTATACTTACATACAGAGAAGTACACCAAAATGAGTACTTTTGTTTGTATCTAATATAAATGCTGAGTGTCCCTCTCGTATGAAAACAATTAAAATGCATTGTATTGTCCGTACCAGCAGAGAGGGTGTGTTGATGTTGATGGGTTCAATGTAGGTGAACTCTTTCTTGATCTCGGTGACGCCGAGGCCCAGGGCCGAGGCCCAGGGTCTCTGGAGCTTGGCTCTCACCCAGTATCGGATGCTGCCGTGTCTGCTGTGGAAGGACGTGGCCAGCCGGGTGTATTCATCTGGAAGCTGGAAACAGAAGGGGAACTCGTGTCTGCCTGCAGGCAGCGTGCTGGCCTTCCCGTTGTCTGAGGAAAAGGAATAACACATGCATCCCATTAGTATAGGCATGATGTATAGGCACGATTTTTTGTGGAACAAAGAAATGGAAAATAAGTTCTCATTTCTCTTACACAAAACCAGTATTTTCTTTCACTTTTAATTTTATTCTCTTATCCCCTTTCAACGCAGTAGCAAATTACTTTCTTTTTATCAATTATTTTACAAACGCTCCATCTATATTCTCATGGAGTACATGTTTCTTCTCAAGCACACAATGTTGAAGCGGCACTATGTAACTTTTATTTAATGAATTTTTATTTTGTCCAAACCGCATGGAAGAGTATGTTAATACAATATATATAATATACAATTAGGGTGGTTGTATATTTAGTCTCCCCGCTCTCCTATTGAGACATTTATAGATCGTGTCAAAGGTCATGTCACAAAACTAATTGTTTATTTAAGTTATTTCCACACCAAAACTGAAACCGGATTGGAAACCAGAAACAAACCAGTTTTGTCGATACCAATTGTTTGTTTTTTTACGTGGCTATAGCGATTCAGGGCTGGAGCCAGGCTATACTAGGGATGCACCGATATGTTCTAGGCCCGATACAGATAACAAATATTAACATTGCTGTTATGGACGATAACCGATTTTTTTTACAATGTCGATATTATCTGTGTGAAAAGAGTTCATATCTGGTCCAAAAGATGTCCAAACACATTAATAATGAATGTATTCCAAAACTATAGGGATGTTTAGTATACAGAATTCTGTATAAAAACTGTAGCCAAGGAAATAAACGCAATAACACTTTAGGCCTAATAGGTGCCGCTGCCCGCTGGCCATAATGAATGGAAACCATGGGACCACCTAGGGGCCCTATATCTTGACTTAATCCTTATCTCTAAACTTTGTTTTTTGAAAAACATTACAAAATAGTTGAAATAGCCTGATCTAGAAGCTCACAATGTGTCACTGTAGATCATTTCAGTAGTAAAAAAAAAGACCCCAAAAGGTTTAGGCATTAGGGGTATAAGTCAAGCTAGGGCACCAGGTGTCCACTGAGTCTTACCTGCACACAGGAGAACCTCTCTCCGGTTCAGGTACTCCACCTCCGCCTTGTGGCGCTTTGCGTAAAACGACATGGCGTCCGAAACCGAAACCCTGCTCCAATCCTCAAAGTTGACCAAACCCTCTGCGTCCAACTTGAAGTGGACCTTGGCCAGACCCTCAGCGTGCGCCGTGAGGGACTGCACTCGGCTGGCCGCGGTCAGCTCCAGGACCACCCGGCCGGACACCACGTCTCCTCGGCTGAACACCGCCGGAGAGGCCCGGTCAAACAGGATGTAGAAGTTCTTCACCATCTTGAGGTCTACTCTGAGCCTGCTGCTGCTGGTGACTGGTGTTGACGTCTGTCTGATGATGGATGAGTGATCGTGTTGTTGGTTCCTCTGCAAATAAATGGTGGAAGGTGGGCGGAGTGTGGCACCTCCAGTTAAAGCCCATTGTCTGGGGGGGACAGTGCTGGATAAAGTACTGGGGTTTGAGCCCCAGTACTTGAGACAAAGTACACACACCTTATTCCTGGCCACACCCATCGTATCATCCATACTAATGTAGTGGGGAGGAGGGAAGGGGTGGGGGGTAGAGAGCCCCATATCAGGGCGGTACCTAATAGCACAGTGGTTCTCAAACAGTGGTCCGGGGACCACCATTGGTCCCTGAGAGGGTTCCAGATGGTCCCCAGCTAATGATGGGGACCATCTTTTAGAGTTAATTAGGGAATGTACAAGAACTGTTATTTTGATCAATTGACCCGTTATCTCTCCTATATGGTACCACATCAATAGGCTGCTACAGCATAGATTTGTGTACAAAATCTTATCCAACGATATCAAAATATTCTTACGTTTTGGGTCAGAGAGGCTAAATCTCATGGAAAGGTGGTCCGTGGCTCAAATGCAGAATAAATAATGCCCAAATGTGCTGACCTCACATCACATGCTACTTAAAGGATGATGAAATATTTGAATGTTTTGCCATAATAGGTTGTTAATGGTATGGTCACATATTATGCCAATTGTGAAAATTGCTCAACATATGCAAGTTAGCATCCGGCTGTTTCTAGATGCTGGGTACCCATATACTCAACATTTCTAACATAAAACGTTAGGGTACTCAAAATGCCAGGGTTCATATTCTGGCAAGAGGACTAGGCTTTCTTGGGTTTAAAATCCTCTTAGCAGACCGAACTGTACTTTCCCGTGCTAATAAAATATTCAATCAATCAATTTTCTCTTCTACCCCAGATTTGAACCATGGTGTCCCCCTGTGCAAGTGCATTTTTACCATTGAGCTAATATAGAGCCTGCCTGCTTTCTCAGAGGATAAATTTAATCTTGACCCTCAGGTCAAATTTGTCAGATTCTGTCCTACAGCTACAGGTAGGTGAGACATGACCTCTTTGACACAAGCTAAATGTCTAGTGAAGGGAGACCAAATATTAAAATTGTATTAACATACTCTACCATACGGATTGGACAAAATGATATTGTATTCACAAAAGAACAGTTACATATAGTTCAGCATTAATGTATTCAAAAGTATTAATAAGTGTATTGCGTAATTCAAATAATACCATGCGACACACACACACACACACACACACACACACACACACACACACACACACACACACACACACACACACACACACACACACACACACACACACACACACACACACACACACACACACACACACAGACAGATACCAGTATCTTTACTTCAAACTGAGTTGATATGCTAATGTGCCTGCGCTGGCTGTTTCAATCAGTTTCAATTGAAAACAGGACAAACTAGAAAAAGTGCCCTTCTGGGCACAGGTCTCCAGGAGGATAGGAGTGTGTGTGATGTTTGGCAAAATGTTTAGGAGTGATATAAACATGTTTGTTTGTTTTTTGCAACAATTTTCTTCATTGTGTTGAGGAAATGCAGAGTCAGATCACTCATAGCATCTCTGAGGATAGAATTCTGGATGAGCAGGACATGTGCAGCATTTTGTAGAAAACGGGCCACTCCTGAAGACTTTGGAAGGCAATCTTAGCCAATCAGTGTAGAATCTGAGAAATCAAAAAGACTCGTCTTGATCACATCACTACAGAGATCATGTATACCGATTTGCATGAGATTTGGATGAAATCTGTGCGACTAATATAAACAATGTGTTTTGCAGAAATCGGCCTCATGGTGGCGCTATAACCGGCAGATGTGGAGGGATGCAGGGAAAATGTTTTTCCATGCCTCTAGGGAGTGCGCATACAAAGTTGTACACAAAACGATGCAGTTATAGGTAAAAACAGGAATTGCCCTGTTATAGCGCCACCATGAGGCTGGTTTGGAAAATAAATTGTGTCATGTCGTCCTCAGCCTAGTGGAAATGTGCGTGTATAATTTCACGGAAATTGCACACTGTGTTTGTGATTTGTGGCATTTTGTTGGAAACGGACCAATCATGTGAGCTTTGGAAGCGAATCTTAGCCAATCAGGAAGGAAGATGGGAAATGGTGCAGATCCGTGTTGATCACATGACTATGGAGATAGTGTATACCGAATTGTGTGATGTATGGATAAAATGTGTACGAGTAATCTACAGAAATGTGTTTTGCCTAAATCGGCCTCATGGTGGCGCTATAACAGGCCGTTGAGGAATATTTGGGGCAGAGGTTCGTTGTTGGCATCCAGGGAGTGTGTGTGCAAAGTTTGGCATGGATCGGGCCAACGGTGCCGGAGATTAGCTGGTAACAGACGGACGGACGGACGGACGGACGGACGGACGGACGGACGGACGGACGGACGGACGCACGCACGCACGCACGCACGCACGCACGCACGCACGCACGCACGCACGCACGCACGCACGCACACACACACACACACACACACACACACACACACACACACACACACACACACACAGACAGATACCAGTATCTTTACTTCAAACTGAGTTGATATGCTAATGTGCCTGCGCTGGCTGTTTCAATCAGTTTCAATTGAAAACAGGACAAACTAGAAAAAGTGCCCTTCTGGGCACAGGTCTCCACCAGGAGGATAGGAGTGTGTGTGATGTTTGGCAAAATGTTTAGGAGTGATATAAACATGTTTGTTTGTTTTTTGCAACAATTTTCTTCATTGTGTTGAGGAAATGCAGAGTCAGATCACTCATAGCATCTCTGAGGATAGAATTCTGGATGAGCAGGACATGTGCAGCATTTTGTAGAAAACGGGCCACTCCTGAAGACTTTGGAAGGCAATCTTAGCCAATCAGTGTAGAATCTGAGAAATCAAAAAGACTCGTCTTGATCACATGACTACAGAGATCATGTATACCGATTTGCATGAGATTTGGATGAAATCTGTGCGACTAATATAAACAATGTGTTTTGCAGAAATCGGCCTCATGGTGGCGCTATAACCGGCAGATGTGGAGGGATGCAGGGAAAATGTTTTTCCATGCCTCTAGGGAGTGCGCATACAAAGTTGTACACAGAACGATGCAGTTATAGGTAAAAACAGGAATTGCCCTGTTATAGCGCCACCATGAGGCTGGTTTGGAAAATAAATTGTGTCATGTCGTCCTCAGCCTAGTGGAAATGTGCGTGTATAATTTCACGGAAATTGCACACTGTGTTTGTGATTTGTGGCATTTTGTTGGAAACGGACCAATCATGTGAGCTTTGGAAGCGAATCTTAGCCAATCAGGAAGGAAGATGGGAAATGGTGCAGATCCGTGTTGATCACATGACTATGGAGATAGTGTATACCGAATTGTGTGATGTATGGATAAAATGTGTACGAGTAATCTACAGAAATGTGTTTTGCCTAAATCGGCCTCATGGTGGCGCTATAACAGGCCGTTGAGGAATATTTGGGGCAGAGGTTCGTTGTTGGCATCCAGGGAGTGTGTGTGCAAAGTTTGGCATGGATCGGGCCAACGGTGCCGGAGATTAGCTGGTAACAGACGGACGGAAGGAAGGAAGGACGGACGGACGCACGCACGCACACACACACACACACACACACACACGGACGGAGTGCAAAACATACTCTCTCCCCATGCCTTCGGCCTGGTGGAGACAATGAACGGAGCTGAACGTGAATCCCCCCCACCGCCCACCCCTTTTTTTCCCTCACTGTATATGTTTCTTTTCCCTTTTTACCTCCTTTATGATGAATTCCTGTTCTGTCCTTTGTCTATATAGAAGTGTCTATTTGTACGTCTCTAAATGTTTTTGATGAATTGAACATTGTGGACCCTATTGGAAACAAGTGTAATGCTTTACACTTGTTTCCAATAGGGTCCACAATGTTTGGTCGTCCACTCACAGTTAACAGCCTTTGTATTGAGTTTGTGCTTGAAATGTACTGTAATTCTGCAAACTGTTAATACATTTTTCAATCAATCAATCAATCAAACAATAAAAGTTTCACCATCCCGGGGGTCCGTTACAACTAACACTAAAACATTCCAGGTGACTAAAATGTGACAAAAACTAAATGAAAGCTATTCAAGAGACTATAGCCTATGACTAAAACTAAAATTTAAATTTGTTGTCAAAATCAACACTGGCTGGTAGGCTACAGGCCTATCATGCCTCAACGACAACGTCCATCCAACGGAGGAGATATAAGAATCAAAAATATATATGAAAACAGTAAATGAAAAAAACACTTCCCCTCACTATTAGAAGAACAATAGCCACCAGAAAAAAAGACCTAGGTGTTTTTGATGAATCTATCATGGTAAAAATCACACCCGTGTGAAGTGAGGAGCATTAAATGCCATTAACAATAAAGAGACAATGACGTAATGAGTTACAAAAGGACGTACGTTTTCCCTTCATTGTCAATGGCGTTTATTAAACAAACATTGAACTAAAGACAAACATTAAACCTGTATATAGGAGGGGCTAGTGCCCCTCAAAAATGGAGTTTGTGTATAGGATAGCTCTGGTCCATAGCCTTCTACTGCTTCTACTTTTAAATCTCAAATCGAAATCAGGCCAGCCTCTCCTCTTTAGTGGAAATCTCACGAACGTTTGACCTACTCACCAATACAAAGACGGGTTGTGTCAATAGAAAGCCTACTTTCCTTAGTGGACGCACTCTGAGCCCCCCACCACACGTATAAATGGTACTTTTTGGCCAAAAAGGGATTTTGTTTCCACCGGGAAAAAAATACTTTTAGTTACTCCAATGCGCCCTCTACCGATATTGCCCAGAGAACTGCCTCATAGAGTGAGGCTGCCTGGTGAAAAAGAAATCCCTTTCTGGCCAAAAAGTACCATTTATACATGTGGTGGGGGGCTCAGAGTGCGTCCACTAAGGAAAGTAGGCTTTCTAATGACACAACTCGCCTTTGTTTTGGTGAGTAGCAAAAACGTTCTTTTAAAATATGCTAAAGAGGAGAGGCTGGTCTGATTTCGATTTGAGATTTAAAACCGAAAGTCCCATAGCCTTATACTGTGCAGGGCAGAATCGTAGAAGCAGTATATGGACCAGAGCTATGTATAGGAAGGGGCGGGGCAGATAAAATGAATATCAAATATCTAAATCGATCAACTTAAAAACTGTCTGGGGTGTTCACAGAAGCCTGAGTAGACGATAAAATGGCAAAAGGTTAAGTTATAGTATTGAATCAATTGATGTGCAAATTAACAGTTTTTCAATAGATCCAGTTTAGCCCTACACTGAAGGGTATTCTTATTTTGAAGAGTTCGTCCAACGGAAGTCTTATATTTACTAGCTTAGATTTGCTAAATAGACACTGGCCTTTTAGCCAAAAAAAACACGCACACACAGGTGACACGCACCGACGCACGTTCCAAAGGATGCTTTCATGGTGGCTTGTAAAACTTGAATCGTTTATTATAGAGAATTGCCTGTTGCAGCAGCGAGGTAGGCAGCCAAGCCTGCTATGTTTATGTATTATTATGTTTATTTTAGCGTCTGTGCGTGATGAGTGCGTGATTATTGTGTTGTGTTTGAACAGCTTGGGTGATGACGTTCACTTGAATATATCCACCAAACAGCGGTGCCAGCGCTGCGTATTTCCTGGAGGCAAAAGAACACAACTTGGTCAGAGCTTGGTGTCCACTGACCCTGACTGACTGTTCACCATCTTCTGAGGAGCACCATCAACGCTTATCGCTACCATGTTGATGCCAGTGATAAAGTTACATAGAATAAGCCTAGGTATGTCTAAACGTGGGGTCCGGGGACCCCCAGGAGTCTTTGAGGAGGGGGATTTTAATTTATGAAAAATCATTTATTAAGAACATGTGTAATTGGAAGTGATGCCAAATAGGCTACTATACCATACCAGACAAACAAAGTTTGAGAACTGCTGTTTTAGAAGGAATTTAGGAATATAGCAGGGGTTTTCAACCCTTTTCCTGTCAAGGCCCATTATTTATTTGGCATCTGAGCCAAGGACCACCATTTGATGAGATTTAGCCTCTCAGACCCAAAACTAAAGGATATTTTGTTGTTGGGTATTTTGTCCACAATTCCATGCTGTTGGCAAACGTTGATCAAAATAACATTTTTTTTTCTACATTATCTAATTGTGTAGACTTCTTATAAATTAAGTAATGCAGATGTTTAACAATAATGTAACTCTTGAGAGCGTAAAATGAAACCAAATTTGGTTTAATTTTACGCTCTCAAGAGTTAAAGATCTATAACGGTCCATTTTGTTACCAACTCTGATCATTTAGCTGGGGACCACGTGGAACCCCTTCAAGGACCACTGGTGGTCCCCAGACCACTGGTTGAAAACCACTGAGCTATAGGATGCTCATTAGCTGACAAAACAAACATATGCTTATAATACCATGAATAAATTGCTAGAGTTGTCCCGATACCATTTTATTGAGACAGAGTACGAGAAGGCCTACAAGTACTTGTGGGAGTAACCACTTCTTTTACCCCTTCTCATAGATGCAGATGGATCTCTGATCTACACTTGTCAATTGTCATTTATGCTCGTAGATCGGCTGTTTTTGGCGATTTGCTGCAGTGTTGGGTCAGTCTTGCAGTCGTTGGGTCAGACGTTGCATTCGTTCAGCCTAGTGTCAATTGGATGTTTTAAGTATCGGAGCCGGTACCGAGTACGAGTACTTGAGGGTGGTATCGGCCCGAGTAACCGATACCTTTATTGGTATCGGGACAACTCTATAAATTGCATAATAAATAAAAGGCAGAGACCCAGAGCTTATTTGTTGCAAATGAAATGACTACGGTGTATTGTTATTTTACATATTTATAATTCATCTTATCATCATTATCTTGTTATTGTTTTGTATTCTCAGATAACTCTTCGGCACTGCCCCCAGTGAAACCAAAACATCCCGCTCGCGGTCAACGCGGGAGGAGCTTTGGCGCATGTTCTGACCCGCAAACAGTGTGTAACCTGATGCCAGTGATCAAGTTACACGGAATAGGTATGTCTAAAGTTTGATCAGTATTAAGTTATCTTAATAAAGTTTGTTTGGTAACACTTGCTATGAATGCATCCCTTCTCATTATGTTGTGTGTATATAATGTGGATCTCAACGTGGGGTCCGGGGACCCCCAGGGGTCCTTGAGGGGGATTTTGGTTTATCAAACATAATTTATTAACAAATAAATGTGTAATTGGAAGTGATTTCATGACATGAAATAAATGAGCAGACAACATTGGAACTTACTTGGCCACTAAATTAAGCTGATAAATGAGTGCTCTGTCCTGATTGGCTGAAATTGTGCAACCCACCTCGAAAATGTATTTTTGTTTATTAATAGGAATGCTAGGTTTAACCCAGGGTTGATTTTGGCAGCACATTTTGATTTTAGTTTTAGTCATAGTCTCTTGAATAGTTTCATTTAGTTTTATGTCCCCAATGGCCCCCTGATGCCTGGGGCCCTTGGGCATCAGGGGGCCCTTGGGCATCAGGGGGCCCTTGGGCATCAGGTGTATGTCCCTAGGGGCCCCCTGATGCCCGGGGCCCTTGGGCATCAGGTGTGAATGTGCCTAAAGTGTCCATATGGTAGATCCGGACCTGTAGAGCAGATCTTCTCAAAGTGGGGACCGTGCTGTAAGCTTGTACATCTGCTATTTGTTTGCTAAGGTGTTTGAAAAGGTTTTGCATTTTTTTGTCACAAATCTTCTCTTCTGGGGGGGGGTCCCTCATACAAAGCATTTTCAGATTGCGGTCTGCGGACAAATACATAATACAATTTTGGGGTCCTTGACACAAACAAAGTTTGAGAACTGCTGATTTAGAAGGAATTTGTAGTGTAATCTGAATCTGTAATCCGCAGTGCTTCAGGTCTTAATTTGGGTTAAATACCTTTCAGCTAGGATGCTCATTAGCTGACAAAACAAACTTACGCATACAGTATAATACCATGAATAAATTGCATAATAATTAAAAGGCAGAAACCCAGAGTTTATTTGTTGCAAATGAAATTACTATAAAAATGCATGTCATTTTACATATTTATAATTCATCTGTTATTGTTTTGTTTTCTCAGATAACTCATCGGCACCGCCCCCGGTGAAACCAAAACATCCCTCTCGCGGTCGGCGCGGGAAGAGCTTCAGCACATGTTCTGACCCGCAAACACACCCGAGAATTCACACTGGAGAAGAGAAGCGCAGCCATACTGGAGAGAGGCCTTACAGCTGTGATCAGTGTGGTAAAAGCTTCCGCCATAAGAAACACCTTGTAGTGCACAACAGAATACACACAGGAAAGAAACCCTTTGCCTGCGATCAATGTGGTAAGAGTTTTTGTCGGTCAGGAAATTTAAAGAGACATCAGCGCATCCATACTGGAGAGAGGCCTTACAGCTGTGATCAGTGCGGCAGTAGTTTCCGTACTACAAGTGCATTATTGCTTCATAAGCGCATCCATACTGGAGAGAGGCCTTACAGCTGTGATCAGTGTGGTAAACGTTTTGCGATCAATGGTACATTAAAGACTCATCTGCTACTCCATGCTGGAGTGAAGCCTTTCGTCTGTGATCAGTGCGGCAGTAGTTTCCGTACTTCAAGTGCATTATTGCTTCATAAGCGCATCCATACCGGAGAGAAGCCTTACGCTTGTGGCCAGTGTGAGAAAAGATTCACCAAAAGGTCTCATCTTGAGAGACACCAGATAGTACACACTGAAATGAAGCCTTACCCCTGTGAGCACTGTGTCAGGGGCTTTCGTTCTGCAAATGGATTAAGGTATCATCTGCTCATCCATACTGGAGAAAAGCCCCACTGCTGTGAACGATGTGGGAAGACATTCCTTGATGCACAACATTTAAAGGTTCATGAGTCTAACCATACTGGAGAGAAGCCTTACTGCTGTGGACAATGTGGGAAGAGTTATAAGTGCTCACAGTATTTAAAGAAACATATGCACATCCATACTGGAGAGAAGCCTTACTCGTGTGTTTTGTGTGGGAAAAGCTTCGCAAGGGCATATACCCTCAAAAGACATCAGATAGTTCATACTGCAGAGAGGCCTTAGCATGTGACCAGTGTGAGATAAGCTTCAAAATAATGTCTGACCTCAAATCACACCAGAAGAGTCATACAGAGAAGCCTTTAATACTTCTCTGAACAATGTGGGAAGAGTTATAACATAAGTGCTCAAAATATTTAAAGAGACATATGCGCATCCATACTTGAGACAAGTGTTACTGTTGAGACCAATGTGCCAATAATATGAATGATCCAGGAACATTATTGGAGAGCAGCCTTATGGCTGTGGCAGTCTGGGAAAATTACCCTTTTTTTTCCTGTGACCAATGTGGTGAGAGTTTTCATTACTGCAAATAATTTGGATCCATCCATGCGACCTGGTAGCCAAGTGGTTAGGGAGCATACTACTTGCTACCAAAATGATACGATAAGCAAGTCCCCAGTTCCATTTCTGGCCAGACCATTTTGTTTTGGCCAGACAAAAAAAAAGAAGAAATACCCGCCCCCATTGCAGTGATTACTGATCTCGCCTAGTGTCCCTCCGTCGAAATAAGCACCGTGGAGGGATGCATTTTTCGTTCAAGTCACACATTTTGCATGCTGTTTTACATTTCAGTTCTTATAATGCATTTTCTTAGTATTCTTAGTACTATTCCTGTACAGCAGGCAAGTGACATCTACATTTATTTGTTTATTTTATTTGTAGATTTTAAATGTAAATAGAGAAAAAGTCTCTTCAGATGCAGCGTCTCGTTTTCAAGGGGTTAGGGAGTTAATGCATTATGTCCATGTTTGTGCACATTACTGTTCAAAAATAAAAACATTTAATCACATTCATCTTCTTGGTAAGAAGTGGTCATTATCAAAGGCAAACTTGATGAATAGAAAACTATCATGAATCGTGTACAGCAGGGGTAGGCAACTAAGTTTGTCCTTGGGCCAATATCTCTCCAGGACTTCATATGAGGGACAGCATGACATATTTTGACCTTTTTTAACGTAAATTTAGAGTCTAAATTGAGTTAACACCTTTCAGGAATATCGCAATTTAAACAATAACATAAGACTGCTTTTTTCATGTCACTCTCAACATGGGGTATCAGTAGGCCTTTATTACAATACGTATAATAAACCTTTAGTTGGGAATATAGTTTCTCTATTTTGACATACTAGCCTGTATGTGAGACTGTCGGTCTGATATATAACAAAGAAATCTAAAATGAACCGTTAATTAAATGTTCTGATATATATATGTTCTGATATATGCTGTTAAATGACGTCTTACCTGCTTGTGAGACTAGTATGCATAATGTTCTTTAGGCCTACCTGTTAAGCACACTGCCAACATATTTGTTCGGACAGCTGGTAGGCAAGGGTAGACAATAACTACAAAATGATCATTCGCAACTTCCACAGTGCCTCTATGAACTTTGTTTGGCTATTCTTGCACCTCCCGAAGATGTTCTCACACTATCTGATGAAAGTTTGGATTATTACACAGTTTGGATTATTACACAGCCTGCCAGCTAAAACAGTTTGTCCAGGTCAGGTAACTTGCATATTAGCAATAAGTAATGTGTTTAATTAATAAGCAACAAAATAATGACTGCTGTAAATGGGAGGTATAGTCATTGTTTGAACAACTTTAGAGAAGCTTGTGAAAATGTAAGATTCATAGCATTTATATTAGGCTACATTAGCTCCACTACACTTAATCGTGTTGGATGGATTTGTTTTTACATCCGGATACCCCGTCTAGGACAGGCTTCAGACACGCCTCCTCAGGAGACTTGGCTCAGATCTGAACCCGCTTGATTTGGCTTTAGGATCCCGTTGTGACCGCATGCCCTCGCTGACGTCGGCCCCAGGCAGGGTTCGAACCCACAACCTTCCACATGAAAGGCATATGCTCTAACGACCACAGTGTAGATTATAGTAAAATCTTAATTGCATTAATGTTGTGATCCACACAAGTTACTAAAAGGCCTTTGTATTTTGTGTTTCAAGTTGTAAATAAATGCACCTGTATTCTATCATTGTGATTGCGAACGAAGGTCGCAGTTAACTATGGAATCGTGCATTTCCCGTCAGTGTTTTGGTCGGGGGGAGAGAGCACGTGACATCATCAGGGATGGAGATCCCTGATGTCATCAATATTAAGCCCATATATGGAGATCCCTGAGGTCAGACTCATCAATATTGGCCAGCAACTACATCTGACCTCAAACCCTTAGATCTCCATATAAGGAGCTGACCTGTTCTGACATTCCATATGTTGATCCTTCCTCTTCGATGTCTCCCTTTTTTTTTTTTTTTTAAAGATATTTTTTTGCGGCTTACGCCTTTTATTGGTTTTTTTGAAGGGACAGACAGTAGGCTGACAGGAAACAGGAGAGAGATGGGGGAAGACATGCAGTAAAGGCCGTGTCGGGCTCGGGAGTCGAACCCGCGGCACACTGCGACTGGATTACCAGTCGGGTGCCCAGACGGTTACGCCACCGCCTGGGCCGATGTCTCCCTTTTGACCGATACCTGTCCATTTAAACTCTAGACGGGCCCGCCCCAAAGTTATCATAGTGCAGCCATTCCAAAGCGCCCAGCAGTTTGCTGGCGGATGCGTGCAGGCAACCTCGACCTTCAGGGCGAGGTTGCTTCTCTCCCTCAGGCGTCTTACTGGTTATATGCTCACGCTGATAATGATTAATAAGACACAGAAATGGCATTTAACTACCATTATGAATAGACCGTTTTAGAGTGACCTTTTATCATGGGGAAGATGTGGGTGTCATTATGATAGTATAATGGCCTGCTAATGTGGACACGAGAAATATAAAGTCTGCCTTATTTACAGTTTAGTAGTAGGCGACGGAACTAGACTGGCTCAGTAGCTGCTTCCACCTAACATGATCTGCAGAGTCAGACAATTTTTAACTGATGTCTCCATAGTCCGGCAGACTAACGGGCTTCTTTTGTTTAAAGTGGGACATTTGGTATATAGTCTTTTTTTATTGGCTTAAAAATATTGTCTATATAGGCTACATACATTCATGAATCCACTTGCTGACCAGCTGTCACTCATGGGCAACTTTTATTTTCATTAACATCCTATGGCAGGCAAAATTGTCAAAAATGTAAAACTTTCCTTATGCTTTAAGTAGCATGTGACATGTCAAACTAGGGCGTTTTCATGATTCTGACTCCATTCCAAGCATTAGTTTTGCACAAAAAACGGCCATAGACGTCATGACAAATGTGATGAGGTTAGCACAAATGTGATGAGGTCAGCACATTTCGGGCAAGTGGCTATGGCCGTTATTAGCCCAAGGAGTGTATTTTTTTAATAAAGCTTGGAATGGATTCAGATTCATGAAAACCCCCTAGTTTGACATGTCACATGCTACTTAAAGCAAAAGGAAAGTTTGACATTTTTGCCTGCCATAGGATGTTAATGTTAGGATCACAAGAAACCCCTATAAAACAAATTGCCCAATACAGACAGCCAGTCAGCAAGTGAATTCATGAATGTATGTATATAGACAATATTTTTAGGCCAATAAAAAAATATATACTATATAAACTATATACCAAATTATAGTTATAACTATATAACAAATTTCCCACGCGTCCACCTCGACTGCCGGACTACCAGTGTTGTGTTACAAAACCCTAAAATCAGCTGCATTGTGATCATTTTAATTTAAAGAACCACTTCACCACTTTCTTAGTCCTCACTAATCTTCATGATAAAATACGATGGCTTCATTTTTCGCATTGCAACTTTTCAGGAAAAGAAAGCCTGCAGTTTCTATTATTTTGGATTCCCCATCGATGTCGGGTACTGCCCACAGCCCTCCTATGAGACACAGACTGGTTTCTGAACTGCCCACAGCCCTCTTACGAGAGACAGACAGGATTCTGAACTGCCCACAGCCCTCCTACGAGAGACAGACAGGTTTCTGAACTGCCCACAGCCCTCCTATGAGTCACAGACTGGTTTCTGAACTTCCCACAGCCCTCCTATGAGATACAGACTGGTTTCTGAACAGCCACAGCCCTCCTATGAGACACATACTGGTTTCTGAACTGCCCACAGCCCTCCTATGAGAGACAGACAGGTTTCTGAACTGCCCACAGCCCTCCTATGAGAGACAGACAGGTTTCTGAACTTCCCACAGCCCTCCTATGAGAGACAGACAGGTTTCTGAACTTCCCACAGCCCTCCTATGAGAGACAGACAGGTTTCTGAACTTCCCACAGCCCTCCTATGAGAGACAGACAGGTTTCTGAACTTCCCACAGCCCTCCTATGAGAGACAGACAGGTTTCTGAACTTCCCACAGCCCTCCTATGAGAGACAGACAGGTTTCTGAACTTCCCACAGCCCTCCTATGAGAGACAGACCGGTTTCTGAACTTCCCACAGCCCTCCTATGAGATACAGACTGGTTTCTGAACTTCCCACAGCCCTCCTATGAGAGACATACTGGTTTCTGAACTGCCCACGGCCCTCCTATGAGAGACAGACAGGTTTCTGAACTGCCCACAGCCCTCCTATGAGACACATACTGGTTTCTGAACTGCCCACAGCCCTCCTATGAGACACATACTGGTTTCTGAACTGCCCACGGCCCTCCTATGAGAGACAGACAGGTTTCTGAACTGCCCACAGCCCTCCTATGAGAGACAGACTGGTTTCTGAACTTCCCACAGCCCTCCTATGAGACACAGACTGGTTTCTGAACTTCCCACAGCCCTCCTATGAGAGACAGACAGGTTTCTGAACTTCCCACAGCCCTCCTATGAGATACAGACTGGTTTCTGAACAGCCACAGCCCTCCTATGAGACACATACTGGTTTCTGAACTGCCCACAGCCCTCCTATGAGACACATACTGGTTTCTGAACTGCCCACAGCCTGGTTTCTGAACTTCCCACAGCCCTCCTATGAGAAACAGACAGGTTGCTGAACTGCCCACAGCCCTCCTATGAGAGACAGACAAGAAAAGGATGGTGGCATGTTATCATGAACATTAGTGAGGACCGATTATATGAAGATACAGTAGGTTGAAAAGTGTGAAGTGGTCCTTTAATTATTTAATTTGACCCTTTTTGGAACTCTTGCTCAGGAACATATTGGCGTTGATTATTAATCATACATTTTAAGGTTTTCTATAAAATGAAAAGGAGCAGGAAGAAGAAATCTTATTTAGCCTATACCAGCCCCTAACTAACATTTTCTCTCTTTTTCATCTAATAATTGCTACCAACCATTCACCATGATTAACTCAAATAAGGAGAGAGAAAATAATAGTCTGTGCTTGATGTAAATAAATCAATGTGGTTTCTCCCAATCAGTTATTTGCATGTATTAAAAAAAAATATATATTTGTATGAACACACTTTTGATTTGTATGTGACGATTGTTAATTAGTTGACGTTAACATTATAGTAGCCCCTGAGTAGACCTAAAGATTTGGAAGATTGTCGCACTGATTGCATTTGGCCGCAGACCCACATCTGAAAAGAGAACCCAACATTTTAATGATTTGTCTTTTTTTTCTTTTTCACTGATCTACAGTGAAAGCTCAGTGTTTTTTTGGGGCTTTCGTCTTTATTTTAGATTTTTTATGGAGGGACAGACAGTAGTAAGTAGGCTGACGGGAAATGGGGAAAGGGATGGGGGGTGACATGCTGTGAAGGCCGTCGGGATCGGGAGTCGAACCCGCAGCACACCGCCAGACTGGATTACCAGCCAAGGTGCCTGGACCGCTGAGCCACGGCCCAGGCCAGTCTCTTTCAAAGTCTTATAGCAAAATTATAACACATCAAAGTTACAATAATTGTGATTCTATATTAAGTAAATTTACTCCCGATTATTTTGTCCGTACAGGTCCAAAGTTCACGTGTACAAATATCCGTGCATTTTCATCAAAGATTCCGGGAGGAGATTTTAATTGAGATCTAGTGGAGTAGAAATAAAAGTATTGAAATTTGGAAACAGCTCAGATGTGTACTTGAGTTGCTACACGGCCAAACCGAATAAATTCTGGTTTCGTTCCAGAATTGGACATCGGGTGACTGATGAGGGTGCAGAGAGACCTGGTTATGTTATTATACAACTGTACTGCATTGTGAGATTAACCACCGGGTGCCCGAGATCAGCTGGGGACATTGAACCCCCGACAACCCTCTGGAGGAGAGAGGCGAGCTGGGTATCCGTGAGGCGGCCTGGCCTAGTGAGTAAAGTTATGCATGTATGTATGGTAAGGCCCCACCGGATTGCTATAGAGTGTCGCAGCCCCGCCCCCGACAAGGGCCCAGGTAATAATAACCCGTTCATTTTCCCCATAGACTTTTCAAAAAGTATTTATTCAAAGACATTTACACCACAGACAAAGCCAACTCTTGTTGTGATAAATCATTACAATAAATAAACACAACGTTTTGGGCAGAAAAGATAATTAGAAAGAAGAAAAAAAGGCAGGGTATAACACTTGTTTTGTTTTTCTTCTTACTAATTATTATTTGATCGGCCCAAAACTTTTTGAAACGTCTATGGGGAAAATTAATGGGGAATTATTTCCTGCAACGCTCTATAGGCAACTTGGGTTTGGGCGAACTTAACACTGTTAAGACTACTTAAATGCTGAAGCAAAATAGTCTAGGTAATCTATAGGGTAGGGGATACCTATGCACCCCAATGATCTGGGGCCATAGTTTGCCAAGTTACAGATCTGACTTGCCGACCCCTTGATCGAAGCCAAGTTCCTGGTCCCCTTCACTAACTAGTGAAGAGGATGAGGGAGCGACGGTGCCCTCCCAAAAACAGCCCTGCCAGGATGTCAAACTCCTCACTGTTTTTGGGGGCACGGTGGCACAGTCGGTAGTGCTGTCGCCTCACAGCTAGAATG
The DNA here is from genome assembly GCF_951216825.1 of Electrona antarctica. NCBI lineage: Eukaryota > Metazoa > Chordata > Actinopteri > Myctophiformes > Myctophidae > Electrona > Electrona antarctica. The sequence goes on from NC_136806.1 coordinate 14,844,085, forward strand.
TCCTGGGTTCGATTCCCGCTGGGGACGCTGTGGGCACTGGGGGCGTGTTCCCTCCTCTTCATCAGTGCCCATACCCGAGGCGGGGCTGGCGAAAGGGCCTTTGTGTGGAGTTTGCATGTTCTCCCCCCGTGCACCCTTAGGGTAGGTACCCTCACAAAAACATGCCGTAATCCTGGTCTCTAAACTGCCTCCCCCTGGCTAGCCGGGGCGCCTGATGGAGGGGACAGGAACTGGTCGGAATAACGTGTTCCTTCCACGCGCTACGTCCGGTAGATGCAACGTTTAACAATTTAACTGCGAGTCCATTTGGTTTCATTTTACGCTCTCAAGAGTTAAAGATCAATACGGGTCCATTTGGTTACCAACTCTCCATCATTTAGCTGGGTCCCCCAACCCGAACCACTGGTTGAGAACCACTGCTTCACCTCACCATAGAGGAAATGTATGCATTTATCAATATCTGAAAATATGGTTGATAACTATATTAAAAGTATTACTCAAGTGTTTACAATGCTGTGCTAACCATATTCTTCATTAGTATTAATGGCCACCTTTAGCATAACATCTCCCGAAATGACACCGAATAGTATAGGAATGACCCAGATAAGAAACAAGCATTTACAATCAATAATCTTTTATTTGATAAATATAATAGATACAAAGTAAAATAAATAAAAGTAATAACAATATGGGTAGATTTATGGCAGCAGTGTCACAATGGGCAAATGAAGCAAGGGTCTGGGAAGCAAGGACTGGGAGGCAGGGGGCGTGGGTGGGGATGAAGCAAGGACTGGGAGGCAGGGGGCGTGGGTGGGGATGAAGCAAGGACTGGGAGGCAGGGGGCGTGGGTGGGGATGAAGCAAGGACTGGGAGGCAGGGGGCGTGGGTGGGGATGAAGCAAGGACTGGGAGGCAGGGGGCGTGGGTGGGGATGAAGCAAGGACTGGGAGGCAGGGGGCGTGGGTGGGGATGAAGCAAGGACTGGGAGGCAGGGGGCGTGGGTGGGGACCATAGAGTAATACAAGGATAGAGACCGAACCGGAGCGTTAGAGAAGTTCTTCAGTCCAGACACCAGCAGGATGTTGAAGTTCAAGTTTAATTCTCTCAGATGAGGATTAGAGCCGAGAGCTGAGGCCAGAACTTCACAGCTTCTCTCTGACAGCCAGCAGTTCATAGTCTAAATGAAAAAGATAACACCAAATGTAATGTTTGCTAAAATACATTATTCCTGAATACAGAACCTGCTTACAACCACCTATTAAATTAAATATTCTAGTCTGGGTTTTAGAGTAGGTAACCTAAAAGCTGGAAAGAACAGTCAGACAGGCTTAAAGGGGTGTTTCACTTTCATTTTAACCATGATAGATTTGTCACAAACAACGATTTGGTTCTTTTTAATTGTAATTGTGGAATTATTGCACATGTATGCTGTATAATCATTCTAGTCAATGTCACTATGTGAAAAAACCTTATCAATCTTCAAATAAAGTATCACCAAAGTATTCATACTTAATGACATAATAAATCACTGATGTAGTGAACAAAGCATATTCCATCTTTATCAGCAGTAATAAGTAGTGTTACTGATTAGAATATCTTATTGTGACTGCATGTCGCAGTTACTATGAAAACGTGCAGGAAGCAGCTGTCACACACTTCCTACTCGCTTTGCCTGTCATGCTTGCCTGTAACGCACTTCCGTCACGCACTTCCTTCCGTCCCCCCCGTCCCCTTACCTCTCAGTTTGGTGGCTCTGTCTCGTCTTGCCTGGCCTTCTCCTGTCAAAGCTGAGATGTGATTCAACACAGTGATTGGTCAGAGTGGAGACAATAGAATCATTTTCATCTTCACATAGGGCGTGGCTCAAAAATGAAGCATAGCCTTTAGTATGCGCATAAAAGGTTATACTTTATACACTCTGAGGCATTGGGCCTCATTCACCAACCACTCCGATTCTGACATTCACACTAAAGAGCACTCTCTTTAGCGCATTTCAGTGCTGATATGTTTGCACAACATTATTGTTTCTTTTGTTTTCTTCAATTCTACTATAATATAGAATTTAAATTACAATCATATCTTTAGAGCAGTGGTCTGTGGGGACCCCAAGGGGTCCTTGAGGGAGTTCCACAGCATAGCCAAATAGGATAAATGTCAATTTGGGGGTCCTTGGTATGAAAAATGTTTGAGAACCACTGCTTTAGAGCCTAAAGATTACAATCCAACCAGAACAGACCTGGTTGAGTTGAAGAACGAAGCCCGATATCCACTATATAACCCACCCCAAACACCTTTGTCGCGACCAAAAAAAATCTTACAATGTTCTTACATTTTAGCCGATCTAAAGCTTAAAACGAGCTGCGATGTGACACGTTGTGGGCTTGTATATCAACTATTTTCCAAAAGCTCTATAGACTTACTATAGTTATCTTCCGTTTCCAATAATAATACAGCACTGGAATAGCAATTAAGATGCTGATGATCACTGGAATAGCAATCGCTGTACTTCCTGCAGCTCCCATTGATGTTACATCTGTAGGAATGTCCCTCTCTGAAAGACATAATATGCGGTCCAAGACCATTTTAAGAGAATCATATACCTTCCAGTAACCATCTAAGGAAACGTATCTGATACGCAGCAAGAATGTAAACTTCAGTTCAAATAGACTTTTTCATGTGATAATGTGGCGTATTGTATGTGTGGCTATTATTGTCTTGGGCTGGCCATTGGAGTTCTGAACTAGAAGTAACTCACACAATAGCTACTTAACAGAGCGGTTGTTTAATTCAGTGACCACATGCGGGCGTATATGCGTGCATGTGTGAGTGCGCATGCAGTGCAAAAACGAAATAGATCACGCACTGGCAGCTCTGGACCTCCATGCTTGCTGACAGAGGTGTTTCAGGGTGTTACAGTGATGTAAACATGCATTACCTGAGATGACATGTTGTGTGTCAACAGTGTGATTGATGTGTGGCAGGTGAACTCTACAGGTCACCCGACCGGGTTGCGTCACCGTCAGGTTGCTCTGGACGTCATAACAGTGTTGAGAAGGTGTGTATGTCACAGAGGGTCCAGCAAGGAGGACGGTTCCATCACCGGCCAGCCAAGACATCTCAGGTTGTGGATACCAGCACCCAGATTCACAGGTCAACGACACGCCACCGTCTGTTGGTCCATTTGAGAGCACTGGCTGAGACACAATCCCTGTAAAAAACAAATGATTAACATATCTAAAAAAAAAAACTAAAAACAAAATAAAACACTACACTATCAGTGTAAACAAGTCTCAGTGCTTTACCATGGAGTCGTACACAAAGTAACAGTTTATGTATTGACTTGTGCTTTCGTTTGTACCCATTCTACATACTGTGAAATAAAATGTTCAATCAATCAATGAATCAAAAGGGTAGGTTTGTTTCCCTGCCCACATCCCTGTTTTTTCTACAGGCAGTTCGGGTGTTTAGAGTAGAAAAATACCATACACCCACAATAGCCTTTTTTTATTTTATTTTTTTCCCACCATCATATCAGGATTGATATTTGTGACCAGAGAAGGCCTTTGTAACGAAGTTTTTTAAATAATTATTACAACATTTATCTCTGAGATGTAACAGAGTATATAGTAGAAGAAAGGTCTAAAGCATAAAAAAATACTTTTTACTCCAATAAAGTGAAACAACAAAACTTGAGTCAACTCAACCTTTCTTACATGTATTTTATTATCCTACTTCAACAAAGTTCATCTATTCTTGAAGCTATGTTTTGCTGCCATCTAGCGGACATTTTAGATACTGCTCACTCAGACAGAAACACTTGGTGCTCTTTATACCTCAATACAATAATTGTTATTATATAGTTTAAAGATAAAAGAACAAGCAGTGGTGGAAAGTAACTAAGTATATTTTACTCAAGTACTGTACTTTTTTTTCCAGTACAATTTTGATAGTTTTACTTCTATTCTACCAGGCTACATCTCAGAGAAAAATAGTTATTTTACTACACAAGTAAAGGACTATAATACTAGGATCACTTCATTTTTCAACCTATCTTCATATAATTGGTCCTCACTAATGTTCATGATAAAATACCACCATTTTTTTCCTACTCGGTCTGTGTCTCATAGGGAGGGCTGTGGGCAGTTCAGAAATCCAAGCTAATAGAAACTGCAGGCAATCTATTCCTGTAAAGTTGCAATGCGACAATGGAAGCTATCGTTCTCACGATAATACAAATCTTGTTTAAAAAAAATAATCTTCCTAGCGATGATGTCACTGGTGGATGGGTTTCTGAACTGCCCACAGCCCTCCTATGATAGCCTGGCTAATAAGCCAGACTCAAATCACACTGTCGTGTGGTATTTGAGTCTGGAGATGCTGTGTATGGATCTTGTTTCCCGGGGGGCGGGTTCAAACATGTTCTATTTGACGCAATTGGTCAGAGCTACTGTGAGTCAAAGGTCTCAAGCATTGAACGTCAATGTACCAAAGCCCGCCCATATTGCATACCGTGTCCCGATTGGCCACACCAGTTCTCTGGTGTAGGAAATGGGCGTACAATAGGCCTATCTCACAGAATTTCCCCGCCCCCTTAATACGCCCCCTTTCCGCGTTAGTGGTGATAGCGTGACGTCACTCCATAGACACTACATGTTAACAGAGGTAATTTAAGAAGTCTACAACTTTTGTTTTCTCAAGGTAAGGTTTGTTCTATCTGTTCGAGCTGATTTACCATCTTGTTTGCTTCATAATAATATTGGTCTGTCACATTTTTACATTAGGAAATGTACTTAGATTCTCCAGAGAAAAAAAACGTGTAAATGCTAATGTTAAATGACACCACTATCTACCGGAAGGGGGCGTGGAAAGGGGGCTGTGGGATAGGCCTATTGAGCCTCTCCAGACCGTAATCCGCCGGCAGGCAATTTTTTTTTTGCCAACGGCTGATTCGGTCTGGCTTATTAGCCAGGCTACTCCTATGAGACGCAGAGTAGAAGAAATGGTGGCATTTTATCATGAACATTAGTGAGGACCAATTATATGAAGATATTTTGAAAAGTGGTCCTTTAATACTACAGTTAATAGTTAGTTAGTTAGTAGTTAGTTACTTCAAACATGCATTAACCTCTTCAGCCCTAATACTTTGGCTATTTTCAAAATGTCTATACCTTTTGAAAACTCAAAATGGGACATTTCTGCATACATAATGAATACTTTTTTTTGTTGGTGCGGGGCCTTCTGGAAAACCCCCTCAAGGACCCCTGGGGGTCCCCAGATCACAGTTTGAGAAGCAGTGTGAAAAGAAGACAAGGAGAGTTTAAAAATATGAGTTTAAAAAAACTCCCATACATCTGCTGCTTTGCCTTCTATGCACTGACTGACTCCCAATCTTCCGCCGTAGTCTGAGTGAAAACCCACCTTTTCAGACTCCATCATGGCCCATAGCACTTGCTCTAGCCCCTTAGATAGCACTTTATGTAGACTTAGATAGCATTTTCATACAGACTTATAGCATGTTACGTAGACAGCACTAGAATTGCATTTTATGTAGTCATAGCACTTTATAGTACATATGTATAGTATGTGTAGTTTATATATATAGTTGTGTGTGTGTGTGTGTGTGTGTGTGTGTGTGTGTGTGTGTGTGTGTGTGTGTGTGTGTGTGTGTGTGTGTGTGTGTGTGTGTGTGTGTGTGTGTGTGTGTGTGTGTGTGTGTGTGTGTGTGTGATCCGTGCTTGCGTACTTCCCTTGCAGTGCAACGGTTATGAAACAACCCCCTATAACAGGTTTTGAGAAACTAAGCAGCCTACAGAAGGTATACAGAAACTATCCCAAAAGAAGCAACCAGTTTGACCACTTGTTTTGAACCCGCTGTGGACAAATATTTGGAATAGTTTTGAAACCGGTAGTACTACAACAACAAAATTGTATATGGTTCCCCATAGGCACAAAATATTTCCAGATGGGGATCTTCTGACAAAATCCTGGACTATGGACTAGATATAACTTATATACGCATTTATTGTTAAATTAATGCATCATAGTGTTCTTTTGTGTATTTCGAAACCCAGAATGACCACTTTAAAAAAGAGGTTTGGAGTGGACGCATGGATGAGAATCTTATTTATATTGTTAAGGGGCGCTAGCCTATGCACAGCTTTGTGTCTAGGTGTGTTTGTAGCATGGAATGTGCAGCACCGAATAGATGAGAGAGTTCTGACCATAGACATATATACGTAGACGCCCTTTCCGGCTCTGAGACAGCTGCGGAGAACTGTTGCTTTGTGTTCATTCTTTAATGTTTTCTGTTAGTAATCTAATCCCCCCTGGCTCTGATGTTGTATTGTTGTATTAATAACAATAATAAAGTTGTTTGTGTTTGTTTGTTTGTTTGTCTTGTATTGTAATGTATTGTCATGACTGTTATAAAGATTTGTTTAAAAAAAAAGCCTTCAGCACTGCACTTCCGCCTTCATTGGGATACACGTCGCTCCAATGAACTGCAACGGCCAGTGAGGCATCTATTTTTTATAATATCTATGGTTCTGACAACTCCGTTCACTTCACGGGGCCAGTCCATTGGCGGCTATATTCTACAATCTACATAGACGTCTATTGGTGAAATGCTAGGTGAAGTGTGACAAAGTCCTGGACCGGAAGTTGGCAGAATGCACTGTACTCAGGCATCAGCCAGCTTTAATGATCTTAAATCAATTTATTCTCAATTTTTTTCGATCGTTTTTTAGTAATAGTACAACATAAACATTACAGAGACTTTAGTTGTCACTGTACAATACTTTGAGAAGAAAAGGGTCCCGCACACTGTCTTCACTTATAGAGCAGTAGTTTTATTCAGATGAGGTAACCTGTGTGTTACCTGATGAAGGTGGTTTAGAAGGTCGTTTAGACCGAAACGTTGTCATCTAATAAAACTACTGCTCTATAAGTGAAGACAGTGTGTGGGACCCTTTTCTTCTCATGATTCGCATTTGGTTGCCCGCTCCGACGCACCTGTCCTAGTAGGTGTGCACAAGGCCTTTTCGCTACACTGTACAATACTTTAAAACAGTTGTCATGTTGCACACAGGCCTAAATTGCTAATTGCTGATATTTACGCCGCCCTGGTTGAAAACAATGTATTTCAAACTCCACCTTGTCACACTCGAGGGCTGCACATTTTCTGCCACCTCAATGACGCAACTCTCCTTCAATGGCTCTGGGAATGTGATGATTTGATTGGCTGAGCATGGAATGTGATGTATGATGATAAGAGCGCCCCACACTTCACACAAGTGTGATTTTTTTGTAACAAGCCCAACACTGGTTATGAACATTAAATCTTACCAACAAGGAGGCGGAGCTGGATCTTGCTGTCCAGCTCTGGAACAAAACATTGGTAGGTCCCCTGGTCTGAGAGCTGCACCCAGGACAGCCTCAGTGAGATGTTACCCTGAGGCAGCTCCGTGTGGAACAGGGATGCCCTCTTGCTGTACAACGGGTTCTGTTCTTCGGTAAGGTAGCGTCCGTCTCGGAGGATGAGAACAAACTGTGGCAAACTGTGTCTGGACCACTCCACTACACTGCCTCTCTCCATGTTGACCGCTGGTTCAACGTGACATGGAAGGATCGCCTCGTCCCCCGCTTTGGCCAGCACCGGTTGAGAGGTCCCGATCACCTGACGTTGTCCTTAAAACAGAACCAAATGAAACAAAATGGCTTTAGGGTATTATTCAGATAGATGTGTGATGTTAACATGGCATCAATACTATCTTAGTATGTTGCCATGTGCCATGTTTTAATTGTCGTGATAGTCAAGTGTGCCATATATAATTATGACACCACATCAAAATTAAATATTGCCAAATGGTTTTGTACCTAAATAAAATATTTTCTTTCACATCAGTGGATGTAATGATCATTAAACTCAGAGCAATAACGCACCTATATCTCCCATCCCCAGTCATGAGTTAGGAGTTTGAATGAATGTACAATTATGTGTAGGATGTACTTTGTAGATGTGAGCGGACTTAATTTAACTGACAAAACTTTTTTGGAATATTTAATCTTAAAAGAAAAAACGTCTCTGTCTCACACTTACTAAGTGCTGGAGTTTGGAAGTGCTCGTTGACTATCACTCAACGGACCATGCGTACCACCTGTTTTGAATGTGCACATAATGCGGGAGGCAGCAGGAGGTTGCTTTACTGATAACGAGCGCTTCCATACTCTGATACTTAGAAAATAATCATCTGCAAGGGATTTCTTGACAGGAAGTAGCTCATAAAATGTCTACGGTGGATTTTTATTAAACAAAAACTTTACAGATTGAAAGAGGATAATTCAAGCTTTCCCTACAGCTGCAATGTTGGTGATTTTGACTGTGTTTAATATAATTAGAGAGGACTTTTCTGTTTGGATGAATGGGCTTTCTATGGGAAGTGTCACCTAGGTATCACCTTGCTGGCAAGATGGCTGCGGTCTGAATAAAGAGAATTGGTGGCAGTTTGCAATATAAGGGACAGGTCGAAATTTAAGTAGGGGCACATACATTTCCTCCAGGGGTATCCCTACTTAAAATACCATTACCCTCCCTCTGAATGAAAATTAAAATCCAGTCCCCTCCCCAAGTGATTAAACAAAAATGAAGCACCCTCCCCTAACATGACATATTACCTCAGTAAAATTATGCCTAAAACCCTAATCTTAAACATCAGTAGAAGTAGTGTTTTTTCTGAGAAAATAAATTGTCAGCGGTCAGATTCGATCCTGCAGACCGTCTCATGATGGTCCTCCGAACGCTACCCAATTGCTGATAAAAACTTGTGGGCGTTACTAATGTAACAATAGTTTCGGTTCATGTCTTGTCTATATTATTTAGCTGGTCACACGATTCAATGGCCCATTATATGTATATCATTATTGACACTAGGCAGTTTTGTAAAGCTGTGTAGTAGGTGTGAAGTGGACGTGGAGTGTTTACGCACAATGCGCAACTGCGCATCCATGCATGTCATAGATTGCCAATCCATGATAGAAAATTAGAAAGACAGATAGCAGCAGGCAGCAGCACTCAAGCCAAGGGAGTGGACACGGGAGAAGAGGAAGTTAGGAACAGTCCACGAGTATTATAATCAGAGTTCCCAGAACTTTTCGCCAGCCTATCTCACAGAATTTCCCCGCCCCCTTAATACGCCCCCTTTCGGGGTTAGTGGTGATAGCGTGACGTCACTCCATAGACGCTACATGTTAACAGAGGTAATTTAAGAAGTCTACAACTTTTGTTTTCTCAAGGTAAGGTTTGTTCTGTTCGAGCTGATTTACCATCTTGTTTGCTTCATAATAATATTGGTCTGTCACATTTTTCTGTCACATTAGAAAATGTACTTAGATTCTCCAGAGAAAAAAACGTGTAAATGCTAATGTTAAATGACACCACTATTTACCGGAAGTGGGCGTGGAAAGCGGGCTGTGAGATAGGCCTATTACAGACGGAGACGGGAGGAGCGAGAGAGACAGAGAGGGCACGCGCTATGGCGAAAATAAATAAAATAAAAAGCGTTCTGGTAGCATTTAATTAATAGCGTTTCTGTGCTTGGTTGGTTTAGCTGTGCTTGCTCAGTATGAATAAAGTGGCCAGAGATAGGAGGGAGGGAGAGCCGAGGGACTGATAGTCCGGGAGCCGTGGGGCTGAACGTGGTTTCGTCAGATAAAGTTTATTTCTCAACTGATTCTTGTAGCTTGGGGTCACCTCTCACGAATTCAAGAGGGTGCCCAGTGATATCCCTTGGGCAAATTTAGTTATTAACCCCTTAATGCCTGAAATACTAACAAATCCCTGAAAATAAAGTTTTATGGTATTTCATGCGAATTACTTGGTCTAAATGCATCAAATTTGCTTTCTACATGCGTTTGTGGATGTGGATAGGCACAATGTAGTAGATTTATGATGAATGCATTATTAATTAATGCATATTTATTACACTTATTACTTTTATTACTTTATTACACTTATTACTGCAGGTCTTTAGGTAGATTGGTAGGGCTCAGTGGCCTGATAGATCTGTCTTTTTCCATCCAAACTACTCTCGGTCTCATGCTGGTGTAAGATGCCCATCAACATTTTGCCACAAAGATGTTTAAAAGTGGGGGATCTATACATTCTCAATTAATCTGTTGGTGGTAGTGCAGCTGGTTTGAAGTACATGCATGACCTTTCCCATTCTTTTCTCCCAGACTAGTAGTCTAGTTTCCTCCATAGTTTCCTTAACGGAACAGGACCTGAAGGTCCAGATGGCACTTGCTGGAATGCCTATAGCACAAGATGAGGAGTGTGGAAATCAGACCTCAAAAGGCGGCTGTTTGTAGCTACAGTGATTGGAGGAGATATATCATGATAGGACATGGTATTTCTAGCTGACCCCCGTCTCCCTGGCATCTCTGCTGACTGACCTGATCATGACCATGATGTAATCAGACTTCAATCACTTCTTTTCAATGTATTTAAAGAATCGATTTTCACTCATCTTCTAACACCGTGCTCATGCTTCTAATCTTTCTTTTTTTTTTTTTTTTTTATCTTTCTTGGACTTTGTCTTTCTACAACAAACAAAGTGCTGCCTCTTTTCCAATATGCATGTTCATATTTATACCTTGCTTATTCAATGATGCTGTTTATTATTACTGTTCTGTGGACCCACTCTAAAATGAGATGATGCATCTCAAGGGGCTTATCCTTTCAATAAAAGGTATATACATTTGCATTCAATCCTCTGTGAACATGGCAGTTAAGACTGGTGCCAGCTCATAGGCAAGGGCGTCCTCCACATGAACATCACAGTCACTAGACAGGAGTACGATGACCATTGAATAGATATAATTTAGGTCATACAAATGTATCATTTGAATTGGATTTGGCTGTTGTTGCCACCATCTTCAACCTGAAAAGAAATATGCTACAGTTTCACTAATACAGATGGTAGAAAGCAGATTTGATACATTTGACTTGATTATTGTGCATACAATCTCATTCTCAAAATATATATTTTATGGCATGTTGGGGTTTTCAGGCATGAAGGGGTTAATAATATGCATTAATAAATAATGCATTAATCATAAATGTTATACATTTATACAATGTGGATTGCATATCCACATTCATAAACACTGTAGAAATCAAAGTTGATGCATTTAGACCAAGTATTTTGCATGAAATACCATAAAACTCTATTTTGGGTGGATTATTTTGTGTTTCGGGCATTAAGGGGCTAATAACAAAAAATGCCCAAGGCCAAGGGATATCACTGGGCACCCTCTGGAATTATTAAGAGGTGACCCCAAGCTACAAACATCAGTTGACAAAAAAACTTTATCTGACGAAACCACGTTCAGCCAAAAATCACCCTTCGGTTCCCGGACTATGAGTCAAACTAGCCTTCAGTACCTGCAAGCTTTCATTTTCGTTCGCATCGGCAGAGTAGAGAGAGAAAAAGACGAACGGACTTTGTGTGCGTGTGCACACGCTCAGTGTGTGGATACACCGAGGAACAATGAGAAACTGTAGCCTCGCATGGCCAGCCCTCCAGTGTTGGGAAGTACCTAGCCCGTCTCCGGACCCCCCGGGTTGAGCTCCTTTGGACCCCTAACCCGTAGGGTCCGGTATCATCGACTTCAAGCGACATGGGATGCAATCTGACGTAGCCTGATGTACCCCTGTGCTGCGCTGTGGGTGTGACGCTGACATATTCCAAAAGAAGCATATATCTGCTATAGGAGCCAACGGAAACATAAATGAAACTTTCCTTTGTCGCAGAAGCCGTTAAAGGGGCATTCCACTCATTTTCAACATTTTACTATGTCATTAATATACCTTAGAGCTGTTGTGTGGAAATAATAAAAAGGTCCCCCCATTCTGTGTTTCCTAGAACTGGAGGTCTGAAAAAAATCATTAACATGGTGAAACACATCTTGATGATGTCATCAAGATGTGTTTCACCATGTTAATGATTTTTTTGTTAATGATTTTTCTAGGAAACACAGAACAGATGGACCTTTTTATTATTTCCACACAACACCTCTAAGGTATATTAATGACATAGTAAAATGTCGAAAATGAGTGGTATTCCCCTTTAAGTATTTTTAAAGAATACGAGACATCTCACCCCGGTGAGTTGTCTTCACTTTTTGACATGTCGGGGTGAGATGTCCGGGGTGAGATGTCCGGTCAGCTCACCCCGGAAAGTGAAGACATCTCACCCCGGAAAGTGAAGACATCTCACCCCGGTGAGATGTCTTTACTTTCCGGGGTGAGATGTCTTCACTTTCTGACATTGCGGGGTGAGTTGTCTGTACTTTCCGTGGCACCCATTACAGTAGGCATAATTCAATTTCGGATCTAACTATCGGTTCCTACAGACGTGCGCAGTCACGGCTAATTATTTATTTATTTAACAGTAAAATCCGGTGAAACACTTGTAAGGAGTAGACACTGCCACCAGACGGCTGTACAAAGTTGCTAATTAGGTCACATTCTCACCTAATACTTCTGTAGACTCAAATGCGTATGGGCGGAGAATTTGGATTCTTGTATATTTAATTTGATGCGGTTTGCCTTCACACTGGCTGTGTCAGGGAAAGCAAGGAAACGTAGCAGGGAATTTTATCAATGTGTTCAGAAGCCGATGTTAAAAAATAGACTTTTCACGTAAAGTGAGAGTAACGGATGCAGTGTGTCGTCGGAGACTTACTGTGTGTGTGTGTGTGTGTGTGTGTGTGTGTGTGTGTGTGTGTGTGTGTGTGCGCGCGCCACTGTTCTTTTTTTTGGGCACATGAACGAGGCACAGCGGAGACGGGAGCGCAAAATGATCCGAAGTTTACAATAGATAGCCTACTCCCAGAGTCCCATTGATGATCCGATCACAATTATTATGCATATTCCATGTTAGCTATACAGTTTATAGATCATGCTGAGCTAAACATGTGTTTTAATTTTGAAGTATTTATATTTAAACAAGATGAAGAAAGTCTCCACTCGGATCCCCACACAGTGACAGACAGACACATTAGACACGCATTAGGATTCGAATGAGCCTTCACACCTGCCAAACGAAGCGAACTTTCGGACAATGATCTTGCTATTGCTAGTTACATTAGCATGTGAGAAAAGTGACAGCCATCTGGACTCTTCTGGAGTAACCAAATTGAGAGGGGTTCAGTTCACATTTCTTCAGAAGTTTGCACACACACACACACACACACACACACACACACACGAGTGACAATGTCGCTAATGATTGCATATTGTAAAATAAATGTTTTTGCCTTTTTATACAAGTGAAGGTAGACAGGAACAACCCTGCCTCCCAAGCTAAACATGACTGGAAAGAGGGAGAGAGAGAGAAGGGGAGAGACACGCAGCAAAGGTCGTCATGAACGGGACTCGAACCCGTGACACGCAGTCAGGCCAGAGCCATATTATGTGTGGCATGCGCCTGGACCGCTAGGCCAGCGGGCGCCCGACAGGAACACATATATTAATGATTGCACACTGGATAGCTAAACAAACTCAATTTATTCGGTCTAACCATAACAAGCATAGTTCTAGTAAGTAGAGAGTGATCGAGAGGCTTTTTTCCACATACACAAAGTTACACATTGTAACTCTATAAGTCATTCTGACATTGAGAGCAGAGAAGAAGACAGCTTTATTTAGTTAGATGCTGCAGAAAGTCTGAGTTTTAGGAGACAGAATGAGACAGTTAAACCCATTCTGGATGGGAACCCCTTTTGGTGTTTTAACTAAGCATTATGTTATACTTTAAGCTATTGAAAAATAGCAGATCTACAAGCTCGTAGCGAGTGGCGCGCTACGAGCTTGTAGGTTTGCTATTTTTGAAAAAATCGTGAAAATGCAGCACAAATCTTTGAATATATTCTTTCAGAAGACTTTTTTTTATTTCGAAGTCAGGTCTAAATGGGTTAAAGCAGTACTATGTCACTTTTTAAACAACTATATAGCATTATTATGTCTGATAAAAATTATAAAGTTACAAGCAATATCAATCATCGTTCCATAGAGGTCCCTGACTAGGGGCTTGACTGTGAGTTGCACATTCATCTAATCATATGGGTAGGCTACTGGGTAGCCTACATACAAACAATAATGTTTGTATTTGTAAGGTTTATTATGCATTTGACCGTGACATACTTAAAGGCGAATTCAACATTTTACTGTGTCATAAATATATTTACATCTGTAGCCTGTAGTTTCTATATTTAAATAAACTACATTACATTTGACCGTACATTTAACTCTTGTTATATTCTTGTGAAATATTCAGTAAAGTATAGCTCAAAGGCTACATATTCAGTCACACACACACAAGCCTTGAATTCATGGTGAAGCACCCCCCAACAACGATGATGGTGGCATATTAGCATGTGCGAAATAGGCCCACATCTGGCCATCAAACAGGTTTGGTTGGTTGGAGTCACATTAGAGGGCTAATGGGGTCGTTGTCTCATACAGTATGAAATGACCTGAACGACAGTCGTTGAGGTAAAAAAGGGTGGAGCTTAACCTACCTTTAAAAAGGTAGGGAACAGAGGCCTAAAATTCAGTACAGCCAGTACAGTCAAGATGCCACGACGACTAGTGAAACGACCAGTACGCTTTCTTGGCAAACTGATGTTTTTTTTTATTTTTTATGACAACTTGTTACTATATTTTTTAGTTTACATTTTTTCTATACTTAACTTTTTTCTATATTTTTTTGTACAAACTGATGTTTTTCTAAACTTTTGATGTTTACCTTTTTTTTATATTTTTTGTACAAACTGCTGTTTGAACTTTGTTTACAATGTTTCTATATTTAAATAAACTACATTACATTTGACCGTACATTTGACTCTTGTGTTATATTCTTGTGAAATATTCAGTAAAGTATAGCTCAAAGAATACGAGACATCTCACCCCGGTGAGTTGTCCTGACAACTCACCCCTAAACGTGAAGACATCTCACCCCGAAAGTGGCCAAAAGTGAAGACATCTCACCCCGGAAAGTGAAGACATCTCACCCCTAAAAAAGCAGGGGTGAGATGTCTTCACGTTTAGGGGTGAGTTGTCTGGACAACTCACCAAAAGTGGCTTTAGGGGTGAGTTGTCTTGTTACCTTTTTAAACTGTGCTTGACCATTTTGGCAGCTCTGAAATTCTCTCTTCGGTCCCTCCTTGTTGACATCTCGGTTGGCTAGCTGCGCCTACGAGGCGCGTAGGGAGGCGCAGCTAGGCAACCGAGATGCTGGAGGCGGTACAATGGGATGTCAACAAGAGAGAATTTCAGATGCCGACCCCTCCCCCCTCTCTCTCTGACAATCTTTTGTCTCAAAGATCTTGGTTGATTTACACGGAATGTAATATATCTCTCTCTCTTTTCAGTCCTCATTACTTAGGAGCTACTGAAAAAAATCACTTTTAACGTTACCTATCACAGATGTGTTGTAACAGCTTGGCCTGGTCCACATTATAAGGAAAAGCATGTAGAAATAATGTACACCCATCCTCCGTGCAGGTTATACTGCCGTCCGTCACTGGACCATGCGTGTCCCGAGTTACGCCGATGCCTGCTGCTGCTGAGTCGTGAGTGTTGCTACAGCTACAGTACAGTCACACTGTCTGTCATAGGCCCAATCCCAATTGCCTCCCTCAAGCCCTGAGCCCTGAACCCTCATTGACTTTAGTGACGTCAGCTGTATAAGTGCTTGAGGGTGAGAGGTTGCAAGGGCTCCAAATTGTTGTGAAAGGAATGGGACAGCACTTTGAAGATGAGTCCGCCATTCATGACACTTTGCATCACTTTATAAAACCTGTCCTTATTCACAGCCAGTGCCTACATGCATGACATGTCTATCATGTCTATTTATGTCGTTTTATTATTAGTTTCATAAATACACTTTCCTGTGTGATAGGGGTTGTAATATTCATATATAATAATATTCATCATAAATTACATTTCCATATTATTTTACTTTGCTCATTAGTCATTTCTCATCATGTTTCCCTTATTATTATTATTGTTATTAAATATATAGCCTATCCTTCAATTCCGTCTCCCTTTGAGAACAGTGAGAAAGCACTATTGTGTTTGTTGACATTCTAACCATAACTAATTTGCATACTTAAATGATTGACGTTCGGAGGATCCCCCTCATTCCCCTGGTAACGCTATGAACTGTGGGTAATTTCTTTGCCAAAGTCAGCTAAAGTCAGCATCGATGCTGACTTTGGCAAAGGGCACATAAAGGGGCGGGGCTGAGCCCTCACTGACTTACCGATTTCAAATGGGACATCCCTCAAGCCCTCGCAGACTTCACATGAACGCGCAGCTAAATCAGTGAGGGCTCATTGAGTCAGCAAGGGAGTGGATTGGGATTGGGCCATAGTGCTCGCTGCAGGGACCGGAAGCGCCACTGAACCGTGAACGTGATCGAATCATTGAATCGGATCATTGCCGTGAGCGTGAATCGAATCGCTCACTCACTGAAATGATCCGTTTGGCCCATCACTACTAGCCTGGCTTGGCCAGCCCAGGCCAGCCTCATAACGGGGATTCACTGAAGATTCTTCATATGCGGGGAGGAAACATCAGTGAACCCTCGCTATGAGTCTGGCCGCGCCAGGCTACATCACCACGGTCTGACCAGTGAGTGACCACTGACCACTGACCAGAGTAAAGACATTACTACATTACTCGAGGTCTGACGCCAACCGGAACACACCACCGGAACCACGACGAGTACGTGTTTCCCATTTCTCTAAACCGGATCACAATCTCTTTGACCATAGTTCCTGAGCCGGTGGAAATTGTGTGTTGATGATTGATTGATTGATTGAAATATTTATTAACAGTTTGCAGAATTACAGTACATTTCAAGCACAAACTCAATACAAAGGCTGTTAACTGTGAGTGGACGACCCAATTAAGCATTACACTTGTTTACAAGAGGGTCCACCATGTTCAATTCATCAAAACATTTAGAGACGTACAAATAGACACTTCTATAGACAAAGAACAGAACAGGAATTCATCATAATGGAGGTAAAAAGGGGAAAGAAACATACAGTGAGGGAAAAAGGGAGGGGGCGGTGGGGGGGGATTCAGATTTTACGGGGCCAATTTCGAATTGCAGCCGTCCGTATAGGTGCCCTTTGAGAGCGGTTTTGAAGGAGTTCGTTGCACTCCCTCTGCACTCCCTCTGATGATGCATGTTGAGGAGGTTATCATACTTTACATTGACGATGGCCTACGTGGCAGCGGTGGCCGAATGGATAGCGGCGCGGTCTTGATACCGGAAGGTTCCTAGTTCGAATCAGCCGTCCGACACGTTAAAATTACCACCGCTGAAGTGCCCTTGAACAAGGCATTGAACCACTACGATGAAATGTGTTCTATGAGCAGGGCCTGGCTGGAAACAAGTTCTTGAGCTTAGCCCAGATACCCTGGGTAAATATAGATTTCATTTCATTTCATTACATACACACAATTAAAGGTAGGGTAAGTGATTTTCTTTGGTTAAAACAACAGTTAAAAAGCTCAATATTTGTGATTGTACAGTAGGCACAGGCTACTCATTGCTTTGCTCAGTAACAGCCTAGGGGTCTCCATGCCTCGATTAAACAAGTGATGACACGAAGAAATGAGCTGTGCTGATTTGGAACCCGAGACTGGAACAGGAACAATATAAAAATGAAGCTGATAAATCGGTACTCACTCCTGATTGGCTTCTGTTTACTATCAGAAGAAGGATTTAACCTTTTAACAAAAAACTTTTTGTTCTAACCAAAAAATATCACGTAGCCTAAGCCTAATACGTACCCTACATTTAAGTACCAGTAGAGGTCACTGTTGCTCTACCTTGGGGAGTAGTGGGCACCAAACATGGCTGTTGGAGTAGTGTTGATTGATTGATTGATTGAAATATTTATTAACAGTTTGGAGAATTTCAGTACATTTCAAGCACAACTAAGACTGTGAACGACACCATAAAGCATTACACTTGTTTACGTTGTACAATAGTGTCCACATTTTTCAATTCATCATAACATTTAGAGACATACAAATATACACTTCTATATAGCCCAAAAAAACAGGAAATCATCATCATAAAGGAGGTAAAAAGGGGAAAAAAACATATACACTGAGGGGAAAAAGGGAGAAGCGTCTAGCACTATTGGAGAAAGGGGTGGATGGGGATTCAGATACGGGGGCCAGTTTAGAATTGCAGAAGTGCGTGCGTGCGTGCGTGCGTGCGTGCGTGCGTGCGTGCGTGCGTGTGTGTGTGCGTGTTGCCATAAAGGAAATGGCATCTTCATCCACCCAGCAGCAGAGGCTCTATGTGAAACCACACAGCTCTGCTCTCAGTCAGTGTCATTTAGTCAGTTTAACAACATGAAATCTGCACCAACCTACATAATATCACGTGAGTACTTATTTCAGTTCACTTTAATAAACTTTATTTAACCGAGGCAGTCCATCAGAGAACTTTGCTTTGTGCAAATTTTCATTTAAATGTATTTAATGATGTTTTTAATGTATTTAATGATGTTTATTTAACAATCTAACAACAACAACGCAGTGGTACTCAATGAGGGGTCTGGGGAGGTGGGACCCCAGGGGTCCTTGAGGGGGTTCCAGGGGGTCCCCACTCCCAGTTAAATCAGCTAATACAACATCAAAATACGTTTAAACTAGCCGAAGAATAAAATAGGGTTAAAGTGGTTACTTTAACCCTATTTTATTCTTCGGCTAGTTTTGAATATTTTTGGAAAAGTCTTGAAAGATTTCTCTCATGTGATCCCTGGCACAAACGCTTTTCAGATGGGGGTCCGTGGCCAAATACAATATCGTTGCTGTCGGGAGGAAACCTCATAACTCCATTTTTGAGGTTTTTGATTTTTCTTTTAGCGAAAATATTGAACCAATGGAAAGTAGTAAAAAGTGCTTTGGACAAAACCTCTTAACTCCATTGGACCCCTCAAACTGTCTGCTAAAGCAACTAACTCCATCACCTCTCCCCCTCTCATGGAAGTAATTGACAATAAATAAAGTCACAACTTTGAGGAGGCAGTATTGCTTTGTTTTAAAAATATACGGTTTTCTTAATTTCCTGAAAAAGATGTCCTCCATTTTGGAGTTAGGTGATTTCCTCCCGACAGCAGAGATATCAATTATGCAGTCTTTGAAAATAATGGAGTAGTAAACAACATTAGGATATAGAGAGTATGTGCGTGACATCATCATCATACCTGGAAGTTATCCCGGGAACGCCTAACAAAAAACTACTTTCTGGCCTTGACAGCTCATACATCCATTACAAACAGAAAAGTCCTATCTGATTGCATTAAACAACGTTAAATCTCACTTTGCCAATCAATTTGCCACTCACTTTATGCATGCGCAATTGCACATAGGCTATAGATAAAATAAAAGATATGACGTCTGGTTCTCACCACATAGATCTCTGTCTGTCTGTCTGTCTGTCTGTCTGTCTGTCTGTCTGTCTGTCTGTCTGTCTGTCTGTCTGTCTGTCTGTCTGTCTGTCTGTCTGTCTGTCTGTCTGTCTGTCTGTCTGTCTGTCTGTCTGTCTGTGTCTCTACAGTGGTATGTATCCTCATCAGCTGTGGTCCTGCTCAACCAGAAGGTGAGATAAGTTAACTTCATTGCATTGCATTATGGGTAGTGTAGTGTGATACAAGACCAGAAGTCAGTTTGCAGAGAAACCTTGCACACACATATCAGGCTCGGCTCCAGGATGAAATTCAAATGACTGAGGGGGGAATTGAAAATGGAGAGGAGGCACATCTCATTTTCATAAATGAAAACAAAATGTACATAAAACCTAAACTGAGGGTACCAGGCCCTCTCTGGCACCCCCGACGAACATTCCCACTGTCACGGTTCCGAGACCAGAGTTCCTGCATTTGGATCCTATACCCTATAGGATCCAAATGCAGGACAACAGTCAGGAACAGGTTCAAAAGTATTTATTAACACCAAAAACAGGGAACAGAAGGACAACTGGGAAAATGCCAAACACTATAGGAGCAAGGAAAACACTAGGAACACTAGAGCCACTTTCCAATACCCAAAATCTCGGCCATTCGCTCACTCACACTCGGTCACTCTCGCATGGCTGTGCTATGGTAACATTTGTGACCTGATGAAATATGTGACAATCGTGTAGACATCACATAATCAGTTTCCGAATGTAAATTATTGTGGTTTGTTTTTTTAGCAGAGTTCAACTTAGCGGTATTTAGGCCACGTATTTAAAGATCTCCATGTAAATTGTGTGTCCACAAGATCCACAAGATGGTCACATATTTCGTTAGGTCACCAATTTCACTGTAACACCACCATGCTGATTGATTGATTGATTGAATAATTTATTAACAGTTTGCAGAATTACAGTACATTTCAAGCACAAACTCAATACAAAGGCTGTTAACTGTGAGTGGACGACCCAATTAAGCATTACACTTGTTTCCAATAGGGTCCACCATGTTCAAATCATCAAAACATTTAGAGACGTACAAATAGACACTTCTATAGACAGAACAGGAATTCATCATAAAGGAGGTAAAAAGGGAAAAGAGATATATACAGTGAGGGGGAAAAAAGGGGGGGGCGGGGGGGGATTCAGATTTTACGGGGGCCAGTTTCGAATTGCAGCCATCCGTAGGTGCCCTTTGAGAGCGGTTTTGAAGGAGTCAAGGGATTCGCATGTCTTAATGACAGTTGGTAGGGCGTTCCACATTTTGGTGGCATAGGAGCGAAAAGAATTTAGTCCCTTGTTTGTGCCGAATCTGGGTTGTACATGGTTCGTTGCACTCCCTCTGGTGTTGTGGGTGTGGACTTCGTTAACATTAAGGAAGTATCTAGACAGGTACATGGGTATCTTGGTGGTGTATCGAATCTTGTGGACCAGACCCATTGCAAGATGCTGTACTCTGTCGTCGACCCTAAGCCATTCCAGCCTGTCGAAGTGGGCAGGGGTGAGGTGGGTTCGGGGGGCTAGATCAAGTAGGAGCCTGACCAGTTTGTTTTGGGAAGTCTGGAGCCTGGTTTTAAGGGCCTTTGAGGTGCTGTGGTACCAGGAGGTGCATGCATAGTCAAAGAATCCCTGTACAAGGGCTCCTGTTAAGGTCTTCAAGGTGTTTTTGTTGACCAGTGAGGAGATCCTGTAGAGGAATCTTGTTCTATGGTTGACTTTTTTGATTACGTTGGTGGCCATTTTATCACCGGAAAGATTAGCCTCCAGGATGGAACCTAGGTAGGTAATTTCATCTTTACGTGTGATAACATTGTCACCCACTCTAACCAAGAAGCCATTTGCCTTGCTGAGATTACTAATAGAGCCAAAGAGAATGGATTCAGTTTTTCCCAGGTGTAAAGATAGTTTGTTATCAGCGAGCCAGGTGCAGATTCTACCGAGTTCAGAGCTGAGGGCATTTTCAACCTGCAGTTTGTCCCTGTCCGAGACCAGCAGTGCTGAGTCATCTGCGAACAGGAACAAGTTGCAGTCACAAGTTGCTGAAGTGACCAAGGGTGCGTTCGGAAATGCGCACCAGGAATGTGGTCAGTTTGTTGAGTGTGGTGGGCGATGACGTCACAGTGTGCCTTATTTACGAACGACCACAGCTGTGACGCATTCACACTGCCAACACCGGGCAACCCCAGCTTCAGGGTAGGGTCGCTCAGTGCGGGCACTCGGCACACCCGGTGCACAGCGCACTGGATTTTCGAACGACAACGCACCGAGTGCACTGAATAAACGAACAACAAGAGAGCACACCAGTGCGTTCAGGGTGCATTTCCAAACGCACCCTAAGTGTGAGTGAGCGAGTGGCTGAGATTTGCGCTATTGGAATTTGGCCTAGGAGATAACCGGAAAAGACGCCGGCAGACGGCGGAAAACGGACTGCCCAGGTCTGGAAACACTGTCTGTATTTTTTTATTCTTTTTTTTTCCAGTTCCCTGTCAGATTATAAAATTATAGACACATGTTGTAGTCACATGTTGCTCTTGCATGTGAAGTTATCTCCTAGGCCAAAGAAGCTCCACCCACGCGGCTGAATGCCGCTTGCCCCCTGCCGTGTGGGTGGAGCTTCTTTTCCATCCACCAGCTGTCTAAAAACCCGGAAAAGACGCCGGCAGACAGCAGAAATGGCCGCGCCTGTCTGCCCAGGTCTGGCAACAGCTAGAGAGTAACAAGACACAGGTGAAACTAAGGACAAATGCAAAACGTATAGCTAATCACAGGACAGGTGAGACAAGGCAGGTAACAAGAGCAACACAGGAAACCCGGAGACATAACATACTACAAAATAAAGGTAGACAGGTATAAAGTAAAACTTTAATGTAATGAAAAATATAACAGGGAGACGGAACATTAGGCCAAGGAAGAAATGCAAGCATCCATTTTTGTAATGGGCCTCGTGTTGGCGCTGTAACAGGCAGATTCACGTTTTGAACCGCAGATCATAATAATAATAATAATAATGGATTTTATTTATAACGCACTTTACATTCGTTGGAATCTCAAAGTGCTACAGCAAATAAAAAATAAAAGCAGAAGAAACAACACAGCATTAAAAACATCTAATAAAACAGGAACATTTAAAACATAAGGAACATTTAAAACATAAGGGCAAGGCTATAAAAATCCTTTGGTAAAAAGGAAAGTTTTTAGTCCTCTTTTAAAAGTGTCAACCGACTGTGGGGCTCTCAGGTGGGTGGGGAGAGCGTTCCACAGTTCGGGGGTGACCGAGCAGAAGGCCCGGTCACCCATGGTGCGTAGGTTTGTCTTTATGGGTTTGAGGAGGTTGGTGTTTGAGGAGCGGAGGGAGCGGGTTGAGGATTGAAGGGTGACAAGTAGGGGGGGGCATTGCCGTGGATGCACTGGTGGGTTAGCAGGGAAATCTTATATTCATAGGATTATTTCCTCTTTGATTCCTTACACCCAAATAGGCCACGCCGATTTCCACATGACAATATTAATTAACGACATTTTGAATTTTGTCCAAACCTCACCCAAATTCAATTGGTACAGCAAATCTATGTAGTCATGTGATCAAAATGTATCTGTCAGACTGTCACATAACTCATATTCAATTCTGATAATTGATTAACACACACACACACACACACACACACACACACACACACACACACACACACACACACACACACACACACACACACACACACACAGTATATATCAATGTTGTTATTTATATGTGTCATATACTGTAGCACCATATAGCTCTGATGAAGAGATCTTTACAGGTACGGTAGAATGTAATGTATATTTCCCTTCCTGTACCACCCCCCCTTTCCAGTGTCTATCAGAGTCAGTCCTGACAGATCTCAGTTCTTTCAACGTGAATTCATCTCACTGAACTGTGAGGAAGAACAGAAGACACAGGAGTGGACTGTGAGAAGACGTGACAGTAGGAAGAATGGAACCTGCCCTGACTGGGGAAACACAAATGGTATGTATGCTGTGTGTGTGTGTGTGTGTGTGTGTGTGTGTGTGTGTGTGTGTGTGTGTGTGTGTGTGTGTGTGTGTGTGTGTGTGTGTGTGTGTGTGTGTGTGTGTGTGTGTGCGCGTGCGCGTGTGCGTGTGCGTGTGCGTGTGCGTGTGCGTGCGCGCGTGCGTGTGTGCGCGTGCGTGCGTGGATTGATTGATTGATACTTTCAACTGAAATCCCTCTTACGTTCTTTTCATTGTGATTCTGTGTAGGGGAGTCCACCTGTACTATATTAAGTATGTATGTCATGGACAGTGGAGTTTACTGGTGTCAGTCCACATCAGGAGAATACAGCAGCCCATCCATCAACATTACAACCTCTGGTACATTCAATATAATTATTACATCAGTGTAATCAATCAATATGTTGTAGTGGCTATAGACAGACATAGTTCATATTCTATCATTCCATACTACAGATAGGTTCATTTACATCTGTTATTAGGTTAACATTGAGTCATGTGACTACAACACATTGAGCTGTATTTGGGTAAAGCGATGATAATATAAGAACACATTGAGCTCTATTTGGGTAAAGTGATGATAATATAAGAATACATTCAAGTCACCATAACCAATGATGAGATGTTCATAACTCAACATGTTGGTTATGTTTATAGATGTTCATAACTCAACATGTTGGTTATGTTTATAGATGTTCATAACTCAACATGTTGGTTATGTTTATAGATGTTCATAACTCAACATGTTGGTTATGTTTATAGATGTTCATAACTCAACATGTTGCTTCTAGATGGAGATGTGATCCTACAGAGTCCTGTACTTCCTGTGCCAGAGGGAAATAAAGCCACCTTCCACTGCCTGCCAAGAGACAATTCAACTGGTAAACCATCCTCTGACCTCCATGCAGCTGACTTCTATAAAAACGGAACCTTCATCAGCAGTGAGGCTACAGGACAGATGACCATCAGTGTTTCCAAGTCTGATGAAGGACTCTACAAGTGTAACATCTATGGCCGTGGAGAGTCACCAGAGAGCTGGATGGGAGTGACAGGTGAGATAGTGAAGTAATGCTGAACTAGAAACATGTCCTCCTCAGAGCACAGGTCTGGTTGCCTACCCATGGCCCGCGACACTTTGAATTATGTCATAGCCAATCGGATCTGGAATGTGGAAAAAGCTGATTCATACATCTTGTTCGCATGCATGACCACAGACAGACGTGTACTGATTTAAGTTTTGCACACAATCTGTAGTAGTCAGTAGAGTTGGTGCGATGTGAAGGTTTTCTCACCAGTTCATAAATGCATGTCATGTCAACACCAGTAATACCTGCTATAATCTCATATCCCCAGCTTGGCCTGTCCGGCAGTGTTCATTTAGTTGACTAAGAGACTAAAAAACGAAATATTTTGATATTTAGTCGACTAAGAATAGACTAAGACTAAACCATTTCAGATGACTCAAATTGGACTAAAACTAAATGTTGTGTTAATCATAAGACTGAGACCAAACCAGAATCTAGCTGCAGTGCTACATTTGCAGTTTTACATTTTGAATAGTAGGACTTTAGAATGGGTTTATTGATTTTAATCCTTGCTAGTGAGACTGTAGGAATCTAAAGGCCTTCGGTGACGCAGGCTATAGCGACCAACCTACCATCAGATCCACATCGCCCATCCTTAAGGCCTATTTCCTATTGAGGTGAGGTGACAACCTTTTTGGTGGTCACCTCATCACCGAAGGCCTTTAGATTCCTACAGTCCCACTAGGAAGGACCTAAAGTCCAAAATTTAAAACTGCAAATATCTCCTGAGAATGAATTAAAATTATTGTCATTTAAAAGCAACGTATAATGTGTGTGTTTAATAAGAGGAATGTGTGTCTCACTGTGCTTCAGATTCTCCAGCCTCCAAACACAACGGCCAACCAGACCCTCTCTCTCCCTCTGATGTGACCCAATATGTCTACCCTCTGGTGGGGGCTGGAGTCTGTGTCATTCTGCTGGTCCTGGGTCTGTGTCTGTGGAACAAGTACACAGGTACGCACGTACGCACACACACACACACACACACACACACACACACACACACACACACACACACACACACACACACACACACACACACACTTGTCCAGTCTGTGTGAAAAAATTATCGGTGCTTCTTCAGCTACAGACGTACCTTTTTTATGGCTTTCGCCTTTATTTTATATTTTTTTTATGGAGGGATAGACAGTAGGCTGACAGGAGGTGGGGAGAGAGATGGGGGGGTGACATGTGGGTAAAGGCTGTCGGGATCGGGAGTCGAGCCTGCGGCACACTGACAGACTGGATTACCGGCCAAGGTGCCTGGACCGCTGAGCCATGGCCCAGGCCTACAGACCTACCTTTACACCAAGTTAATAACCGCTAGAGATACTGTACCCTGTAACATAACATAACATCACCTCCTTGATAGGTAATTAATGTTACTTAATTATAATTAGAACTATGAGCTGATGATGATATTGATGATGACAGCTGTCTGTCTGTCTGTTGATGATGATTAAATGTTTCTGTGCTGCTGTGTAGGCTCAAAGACGGACAGACAGAGTGGAGTAGATCTGACTTATGCTAGTGTGAGAATAGCACGGTCAGCTCGACCCAGGCAGACCAGAGGTACAGTCACACTACACTCACATCTATTCTATTCTATAAGACATGTACTAAGTAAGTAAGTTCATATAATCTCCCTGTAGTGCTGCTTTTGTGAAATCATCTCTGTAATGACTTTCAGATGACAATAAAAAGAAATACACCAGAGCTTTTGCAGTAATAGTCGTGTGTAGACTTTCGTCAGTGCCTACCCCTTATACCTCAACTTCTTTGCCTTTTAACTATCTACAAGCTCACGTGTCGATGTAGATCGTCTAGTTGAACCATTTTAAAATGTTTTTAAAAATAGTTTAAAAAAAAAGGAAAACAAAAAGGCAAAGACGTTTAGGGAAAATAGGGCCCTTTATTTCACTGTAGTAACACTTGATGTTTGTTATGTTATTTTCCAGACCAGACTCCAGCAGAACAAGTCATCTACTCCACGCTGAAGACACACTCAGGTCAGTTGCACTGTCTGCCACATTCGTCTGGTTTCCAGGCTACAGACTTATATTTCTCAAACCATAATTGATGACTTTTCCATGAAGAATAAGGCATTCTAATAACAGATACGCATGGTGTGAGGCATATGAGTCCAAGTTTTGATTGATTGAACTTTAGAGTTATAGACGACAGCACAGCATCAATGTGTTCACATTCATGTCATTTATAATACAAAGATGATTGTAGAAACACAATAAACTATAAATGTATAGTTTTTTGAAACAGTGGTTCTTCTATAACTTTAAGTCCAAACCGCACCAATGATTGGCCATGCAACTCCTTGCAACATGCAACTACAGTACTAAGATAAGATCAGATATAAGATCTTTATTATTTGTCACTCTGAGACATACAGCTAAACTCTGTTTAGTGCAGCTACGTCTACAAACAAACTTGGGAAGGATGTGTGTGTGTGTGTGTGTGTGTGTGTGTGTGTGTGTGTGTGTGTGTGTGTGTGTGTGTGTGTGTGTGTGTGTGTGTGTGTGTGTGTGTGTGTGTGTGTGTGTGTGTGTGTGTGTGTGTGTGTGTGTGTGTGTGACCGGCACGTGTGTGAATCGAGCAGTGTTTTCACAGCCTACTACTAGGCTACTTGCAACCAATTAGCCTCAATGGCAGTTGCAAGGATGTTGCATTGGTGCGGTTGACCTTAGAACAAAGTGCAACATGCAGAGGCTATTGTGTAAGGAAACTACATGTTGACCACAGATGTTCGTCTGTTAAGTATAGACCGCTGGTCTGCTTCCTGCTCTACGTACCTACCATGGTTTGTGGTTTTTTTATGGGTAAAAGAAACACTGTTTCTGTTCTATGATCTGCCAATATACAGTATGAAGTAGAAAAGTGTTACAACAGAAAGTGTGTTGTGCAATAACAGCATGGCATGCTTGCAAAAATTCAGTATTTTCTTTTCTTTCTTTTTGTTTTTTTCTTCTTTTTTGTTTTTTTTACCACAGATGCTTGTGTGTTTTGTTTTCTGAGAACAAGGTCTGCAGCCAATCAGCTTCCGGCTCTACGTATAGGTATTGCCAGAGCTCTATAGGCTATAGTTCCAAACATTTGAATAGTTCCAAACATATGGAACTATTCCAGTGAGATGAAATGAGCACTTCCGCATTCCAATGTTACAATTGGGGTCAACGCTAGTGTCGTCACTCTCATACTAGATAACGCTGGGTATTGCAATGTGGATTTAATGTGTAAAAAAACACACCCTTTCTGTCCTCTGTTACAGGCCTCAAAAACTGTCTGGAAGTCCATACAGGACAACATGAAAGACCTTATATTATATGAACCTAACCTAACTAACTATCCATGCATTAGATTCAACATGTTGGATCTGTGATGAGAATCATTGAGAAGACACAGCATTTTACACAGAGTGAACCTGAGGATTCATTTATTAGGAGAGAACAGCATGCACGCGCACCGAGAGACAGAGAGAAACATAAGTCATAAGTCTGTTGCACACGGCAACTGTGTGTGTGTGTGTGTGTGTGTGTGTGTGTGTGTGTGTGTGTGTGTGTGTGTGTGTGTGTGTGTGTGTGTGTGTGCGTGTGCGTGCGTGTGCGTACGTGCATACTACATGTAGGCTATATGTCCTTCTCTTGTACGGGCCTATAGTCATAGCCTATAGTTCAGCTCTATGTCCACAAACGGTCCACATCCTGTTCCACACACGCACACACACACACACACACACACACACACACACACACACACACACACACACACACACACACACACACACACACACACACACACACACACACACAGTACAATGGTACAGATAAATACTATAAATAAATGATAAGTACTGTACAGTACACCACAGTTTGATAAATGAATGAAGGCCACTGTTACACTTGAACTTTGGGTGAGCGTTCCATTTTAAAATATATAATCAGCTATTTTATTAAACCCATAATGTCCTTGTGTTTTACTATGTTAACAGATGGAGATGTTTGAAGAACACGTCAGTCCACTGTGACAATGAAAGGTCACTATCTGGCTTTATCTCCAAAACATACTCCTTCCTGATCCTATCCATCCTTGTTACTCCCAGAGAGAACCTCAATATGTTGCTACCTCCAGCTCTGCTTCCTGTCTTTTCCTCAGTGCGACTGTCTCTAATGGGTTAGAGTCTAAGTTTGTGCTTGAAATGTACTGTAATTCTGCAAACTATTAATAAATATTTCAATCAATCAATCAATCAATCAATCAATAACCCATACAACTTAGCTGTCTGTCTCTAAAGTTCTAAGCCATGCTGTCTGTCTCTAAAACGATACTTTCCTATCACACATTGCATACACATATGCTACATATTAAGGTTTGGAAACTTAACTTTGGTCTATTGTTTTTCCCCTATAATAATACTAATTGGTATTGTATTTTATATCACTTTTGTCGTCGATTAGTCACCTTTACAACGAGGTACAGCTTTTAACGACCAGGCATTCATGGAATGAGCAACACAGCTAGCTTAAACGTGTGGATGGGCCCTTATTGTATTATACAGTGTATTATGGTGGAATGTTGTATGGCAGTATGTTTGTGCAATGTAGGTTAGTCAATATATTTCAATAAACAAGTGTTTTAATAATCAATGTATTCGTCCAGATCTGTCAATAAACAAGTGTTTTAATAATCAATGTATTCGTCCAGATCTGTCAATAAACAAGTGTTTTAATAATCAATGTATTCATCCATATCTTTCAATCAAGAAAGAAAGAAAGCAGCGGTGGCCGAACGGATAGCGGCGCGGTCTAGATACCGGAAGGTTCCCAGTTCGAATCAGCCATCCGACACGTTAAAATTACCACCGCTGAAATGCCCTTGAACAAGGCATCAACCACTACGATGAAATGTGTTCTATGAGCAGGGCCTGGCTGGAAACAAGTTCTTGAGCTTAGCCCAGATACCCTGGGTAAATATAGATTTCATTTCATTTCATTTCAAAGAAAGAAAGACCCGATATGTCATTAAAAAAATAATCCAACAGCGCCATCCTGTGGAATATTACAGTAACAGCTGGCTGGTGTAACAGGAAGCACAGTGCTGCTGTGCCGTGACGTCAGTTTGTTATGCACAGCAGCTGATCAGAAGTGTTGCCATGTCTGCGACTTTGGGCTTTTTCTTTCTGAAAAGTTAAATTTTTTCAACATTTTTATTAAATCTCTGCTATGCTCTATTTGGGCTTCCTTTCTAAGTTGTTAAACCAGTGGTTCTTAAATATTTTCATCGTCAAGTAACCCAATTTATTCATGGACAAGTGGGTCAATTTATATTTTATGCTATACTAAATGTATATTAATAGTTTACCCTCCCAAAAAAATAACTTGTTTTCCCTACCGATTATTCATTATTATTAGTCCTAATTTCATGGATTCATGGATTATTTTTTTTTGGTTCCCCATTTTCAACTGCTTTATTATATTTCGACCCTTGCTTTAGCAATGTAAACGTATAGACAGTTTTCTTCTTTTTTTTAACTTTGTTTTTATTTCAAAAAAGTCTTTCCACCAAATAATGAATGAACAAAAATCAAGAATCCCAGAAAACTAAAACAAATGAAAAACAAAAACAAAAAACAAAAACACACAGACACAAAGATAAACAGAAAAACAGCTTGACATGACAACAGTACAGCATTTTTCAAGTTGAGTGCAAGGCAAGGCAGGAAAGGAGCAGGAGACATGACTCACAATATACATCAGATATATGACCTTATTTGTCACAGGCCCGGCCTGCATCCAGCCCTCGCTCGCACCCCGTGGAGACAGAGGCCCCCAGCCCGCCACCAGATGACTGGCCGGAGGCCCCCGGACCCCCCGCCCCCCAGCCCACGGCCGGCTAAAGACCGGGCACCTGCAACTTCTTCAAAGCATTTTTACAGACACAACAACCACTACACGACACTTTTACAGACCTAACAACCTCTACACATACACCGAAACACCCAAATACAATATCACAGAAGTCCATCTAAGGGGCTGCCTTCACGAGGACGTCGCGGGCTGTTCCCCGCCTAAGTTTTGTGAACGATATAAAACTTTACTGCGTCTACATTGCGGTTATGTTAATTATGTACGACGTCCACTCGAGACCGGTAAACTGCTCCGTTTTCAAGATAAAGATGCAGTACACATGGCTGGCCTGTAGATGGCCATCAAAAAAAAGAAAAAGCTTCTAAAAGTAGGCTATATGAAAGCGTTGGTATTTCACACAGGTGTTGCCAAATAACTAATTATCTTGATCAGATGCGCATATGACATATCTAGGTCATATCAATTTAATGAGCAGAGCAGTGCTGCTTCTCTCTCTGAGTCTGCACACACTGACTGACCAGCTAAAGTGTATGCCTACTAAACCATAATATATGACAAACCTTGGATTAATTCTTCTGAAAACAGCAGCAAGCACAAAGTAAGTGTGAGAGAGAGAGGGAGAGAGAGAGTGTGAGAGAGAGAGAGAGAGAGAGAGAGAGAGCGTGCGCGCCCCTTCTCTCGGTCAGATCATCATACACAGCTCACAACGAGGAGCGGCATGGTACATTGTGAATTTATGAGTTTGACTTTGGAGATTGAAATATATATATTCGCTGGTGCGCAACACCTCTGAATGTCAGATAATTGCTTGATTCCTTCCACCTGCTGGCAGCACAGTGCTAATCATTGCCTATTTTTTAACACGCAGCATCTCTCTCTCTCTCTCTCTCTCTCTCTTTGTGACTGTGAGACTGACACAGACGCGGTCAATAATATATAGCATAAATAATAGGCCAAATATAACACTTTCCCTCTATCTGTGATCAGCTCCTCACACACAACTCCTCTCTCGTGCATGCCTGCTCAATTGTTTGCGTGCGTGCGGGCTGCAGATCGGCTATTTTTGGAGAAGAGATTTATAGACATTATGTGCAAATATAAAATAGCTGTGATACTTATATGTAAGTGGTTATGGTGAAATAAACCATTAACACTGGTTAGTTTGGAGGGGGCGAGGGGACTATGACATCACCGTTTCAGCAAATTAGGCGGCATTCGCTGTACACACGGAGACGTGAAAGTCGCGTCTCCAAACTTTCCCACTCTGGAAGGTAGTTTCAAAATTAGCCGTTAAAGTCCCCAAAACGCCGTCTCCGTGTGACAAAAAGGGCAGATCGGCTAATTACTTGCCCGAGAAACACCGAAATCGTCCTCATCTGGATGGCCCCTATGTATGAAACTTTCCATTTTGAATTGTAACCTTGCAGTCATTTCTTCCATTATATAAACCTGCTTCAGTCTCTGTTTCCATTGGGTTATAGTAGGTGGTTTTATCTCCCTCCAATTTACTGTTATCATTTTCTTAGCAATCAGTAAAAGTATCCTTAATATGTAACTACAATCACGCACCTCCTCTGGTATAATTCCAAGCAGACATAACTCAGGACCAAAATGAATATTCAACCCTAAACATTTTTCGATTTCCTTATTAACCTTTTTCCAAAACCTTGAAATTATTGGACAGTCCCAAAAAACGTGTGTATGGTCTCCGATTTCCCCACATTTTCTCCAACATAGTATAGACAGTTTTCTAATGCCAATAATAAAGCCCCCTTTTTAAGGGACCAAGAAGTCACGAAGTGGCTTTGGTCACTTATTGCTTTTGTGTTTATTTTTCTTCTCCTTCTTCTTCTTCTTCTCCTCCTCCTTCTTCCGCCAAAAATAGCTGTTATGGCTGAACCGTGCAGTCGGTTTTCGCGAAACGCGGTAATCTGGTAGAGGGCCACATAGATATATATATGGAGGGCCATGCCAAACGGTGACTAAAATAATTGTGGTATTTTTATCATGAACATTGTTAGTGAGGACCAATTATATGAAGATAAGTTGAAAAGTGGTGCTTTAATTATTTTATGTTTTCATAGACTTGCTTGTTTCCTTCTCACACAACAGCAGAACCTGGCAACAGCCCTCACTCAGCACAGAGCAGAGCAGAGAGCAGGCCTAGGTAGGTTGGAGGTTGGAATGGAATGGAAGCCATCATGAAGATCTAATAACAACAACCAACCACCTCATCCTCATCTCTCTGACTCTATCGACAACACAACAACCCGGACTACCATCAAAACAACACGAACCAGGACTTCATTATAAGCGTATTGTCTTCCATCCAGTGCAGACAGCAGGCCCTATAGTCTGGGCTGCCTGCGAGGCTGTTTTCTCTCCCACACGAATCGAGGCCCACTAAAGGCCCATATGCAGTGTGTGTATCTGTGTGTGTTTGCCTGCTAAAAAAGCTAATTGTCTTCAAAGCAGGAGGGGATCAACAGACAGACATTCATGTTGTTGAGAATGGAGATGAACATGTCCCTGATGTGATCGCCGCCTCCTCGGACACAAGATGAAGCGTTATTAGACTTCAACCGTCGGAGGAGCTTATAACGTCGGTTATAAGTTCACACAGTGTTCTGTACTATCTATCTAACTGTCTGCTGGTGTTGTTCGCTCCACACAACGCAGAGGAGGACGAGTCGTTTGGAAGGTAACGAATCGTTTTCATTTCAAGGAGGATGTTTAAATGTATACTGGCTTATATTCGTGACCACAAAGCTTGAAATGTAATTTAGATGCTATGCTGCTATTCGGACAGATGCTAGGTTCATTGTTTACCTGGCTATCTGTAGTTTCAATGTACAGATAATTTTTACACTATTGTTTTAGACTGATGCTAGGTTCATTGGTCAATGTACAGGTTTAATGTACAGAACTAGAGCATTTCTTTTGACAGTTAGCATATTGTTTAGTCTGATCTGTTAGGTTCATTGTTTACACTCTGGTGAAGAGCTTCTGCTAAATGACTAATAACATTGTTCATTGTATACATTATTTATTAGACCAGTCTCAAACCTTTTCATGTCAGAAAGAGCCCCAAATTAATGTTAATATATGGCATAATTTGGCTATAGACCCCCCTCATCTGAAACTATGTTGTGCCAGTTACACCCCAGGCCCCAGTCAGACGAGATTTGAGTTGTTAAAATGTTTAAAACAAAATGTTCCAGAATGTTCACATGCTGGGAGAACACTTTTCAGGGATATTGCGTTGAATTAAAGTTCAGTTGACCAGATGGGCACCTTGTAGTGCCACATATTAGCAGAACTCTGAGAGAGACTATAGTGCTGCGTGATTCTTGCTCAAATGTGAATCTCGATTTTCCTCCACAAGAATTGAGATCACGATTATAATTTTGTTGTCTTTAGTCTGTCGTTGCTGAACGGACATTACTCCATTCAAAATGTGGCACCTGGAGCCAACTATTGTGGCTTTAAACAGACAACACCAAAGTGCTCGACTTAAACCTCCCTTGAAGTCTCTCTTGTAGCAAAAACATAGTAACTAAAATGAACTGGACAGCCAACCAGTGCTGCACGATTCTTGCTCAAATTTAGAAATGAAATTGTCTGAATCTATAGATCGCAATCTTTTTTCGATTAATCGTGCAGCACTAAATAGACTTAATAGAGAGAAATGATGGGTAGAATACTAGAATTATGTATTTATTGTTTTGTTTGCTGGGAAAGAATATGATATTTAAAGATGTGCACACAATTTCATGATTATTTTTCAAAAATAGCAGATCTACAAGCTCGCACTATGAGCTTGTATACCTGCTATTTTTCAATAGCTACGAAGTAGTAGTACGAAATAATGGTTAATGTGGTTAAACGCTAAAGCGACACAGATGTGTTCCAGGTCTTAAGCCATTCTGGGCGGGAACACCTTTTGGTGTTTTAGGCATTATGTTATATTGGTGTTCTTGTCTCGGTACTACAGACCAATGACACCCAGCGACGACATCTGACCAAGACCAGAGTGAATCCGAGTAATCGTCGTCTCCTACAGGCCGTGGGCACATCGGAGAACGGAGACCAGAAGATGTGGCTCAAGCTGTTCTTCCTGCTGCTCTACTTCCTGGTCCTGTTCGTGCTGGCGCGCTTCTTCGAGGCGGTCGTCTGGTACGAGGAGAGATGGGATATTTGTAACGCGGTTTTGCTATTAAGCAAAACGTGATTTATTAAAAACCACACAAGAATTAATGGTAGAGGCTCCGTATAATCGTGACCAAAGAAACGTCTCATCAGGTTCAAAAGAAGATTTTTCCAGCTGATTTTGATTTAGTCTTAGTCCTTTTGAATGACACACCATTTAGTCTTAGTCCTTTTGAATGACACACCATTTAGTCTTAGTCATATGTAGTCTTCTGAAATTGTTTAGTCTTAATCTTAGTCAACAAAATGAACACTGTTTGCAGACACGAGGTCCTGCAGCCGACACAGATGTTTAAACATGTATTTACTTCCAAAGAGATATACCATCTATAATTTGGCTACTGTATTATTCGTGTTTTAAAAGGCAGCAGCTGTTAAGAAAAAAGACAGTGAACACATTTTGTGTGGGGGGAAAAAACCTCTAATCAACAAATGCTCACTTTATTTTATGCATCCATAGTTTTGTAGAATAAAATGTGTGCAGAATAATGGTGAAACCGTGACTACTTCTCTCTCTGTAACAGGTACGAGACGGGCCTGTTTGCCACGCAGCTGGTGGACCCGGTCACACTGAGCTTCAAGAAGCTGCGGACCATCCTGGAGTGCCGCGGTCTGGGCTACTCTGGCCTGGCCGAGAAGAGAGACGTCAGCGAGCTGGTGGAGAAGTCAGGCAAGTAGACCCCGGATCTTAAAGAAACTGCTAACTGGTTAATATGTGTAACGCCATTTAAAAGTGCCATTTTTGTTTACCTGGGCAGTGCTGGTTGGCAAGTATCAATACACTTTTAGACCGACATGTTTGCGCCAGCATGGGCGATTAGATTTATTTCTTGATCGCCTCTTGATTGTTTAAATATGACGTCATGGGCCGCTATTGCTTGATAACAAAGCTTATTGATAAAGGGTTGTTAAGCTTGTTATCGGATTTTTTCGGGTATCGGGTATCAAGCTCCATCCCTACTAAAAAAACTCAGCCTAAACAAAGTCTAACATCCCCCCAAGCCATAGGGATATCCCTTTCGGCTTAGTGGTTAATGGCGGCAATGGTAGAACGGCCGCATGGGAATTGTCACGTATGCTCAGGCTTTTGTGTGCCCCCCAGGCAGTTTCTAAGTTGCTTTGTTCATCAGAAACCTCCCCCTAACTATCTAAACTAGGGTTGGGACAGTTCAACGGTTTACCGTTTAAGAACCCTGTGCAGATGTCTCGCATACCATTCATGCCAGTGTCAACATTAGAGGTCATAGAATCCTCTCTTAGTGTTAAATTGTTTCCCCCCCAGGCACTAAAGTCCTGTGTCTATGACTATTATAGATTAGTAGATTACCTTGTTATCCAGGTGTATTTTTGGACTCTATAAGTTTTTGTTGAGCACATGCATTTTCGTGGTTCACACAAATTCTCCCTGGTCACTTGCATGCACGAGCTCTGCATGTGTATACTGTATGCGTGTGTGTGATGTCGTATAGCAGCTGGTTTCTTTCTTTCGCGGTCGTCTTTCCTCTAAAATTCCCACGAGCTGTTTTGAGGATGCATCTACCTGAAAAGCAGGTTTCCTGACTGTTTGGATGGTGGAGGCTTTTTTTCACGCGTCAGGCACAGCAGAAGCACCCAAAACAACCTTGTGTGCCAGGAGGAGGATATAATGATTAAAATAAGGAAGAGATTTTCCATTTAATTCTAAGCAAACAAGCCGGTCCTAGTGGCTTTTTGTTCTGAGCAACTTGTGCGTAACCTTTTCAGCTGAGATGCCACTCCCCCGGGACACAAACCTACAAAAATACATACTTAATAATGAAAATAGTCAGTCTACATACAGTCTACAAGCTCTCAAGGCAAACGTGACACATTGTGAGCTTGTAGATCAGCTATTTTCCGCTGTTTGAAGTACGACAAAGCAAAGCATGTAAGGTTTGAGTGGTTAACACCTTAACGGGATGTATTGGCAATATAGAAAGGACAGTGCTGCTGCACGCACATCCCAAGTGCCAAGGACAAACTTAAAAATGTTTGGGTCACACAAGAAGCTTATCTTGCCTGTGGGCTGACTTTATTGAAATGTTATGACCTGTAATAGACTATGCTATCTATGACAACAGAGTTACTATAAACCGGATCTGTAGGCACTTTGTAAACAAACTACAATGCAGGGTTAGTGGGTCACACTGATATGGAAATGGCCCTGGGCTCAAATAACCTCTTCTCTTCTCTTCTCTTCTCATCCAACACTCTTCTAGGGCCTGCAACTTTTTTTTCTTACTGAATGGTTACTTCTCGATTATTCAATTAATTGAATAATCGAGAAGTGTACATATACTGTGCCCATTTTAATGTCAACGAATTGAATAACCACTTAAGTGTTTTATACGTTGTCGTTGCACAGCGATGTCTGTCATGCCAACCAAAATTGTGAAAAGCAGATCAGCGATGAGACCTGGTAGTAGTAGATGTCTTGTGAGCTGGTAGTTTCATTCTTCTTTGTTGCTTTGTGTTCTGAGAAACCTTTCACCTATAATGACATGCCCAAAATACGGATTGATTATCATATTAATGAGTTACTTTTAAAAACGTCCTCACTCTCTACACTCGTTTCACGCGTGCCAGCTTTTTTTAAGAACCTCTGGCTTCCAGGCTGACCACTGTCTCCAGTCCTCTCTGGTGTAGGTTGGTTTCTGTCCTGTGCTTTGCGTTGTCATCGTTTGGGGAGAATGAATGAATTCAGTCTGGGATGCTGGCGGCTGTGTGACACTGTGTGTCTGTGTGTTCATTCATTGCATTGTTGTAGCGTTCCCTCGACACCGCACTCCTAGTGTACGCCAGGTTCAGCCTACTATCACCTAAAAAATACAGCACAAAAAAACGGCACTAGTTAACACATTCTTTACAAACGTAAAAAAAATAATCGTGTACAAACGTCTAATCCAACCATAGGTCACCTTGGACGTGTACACACGTCTTAGAGCTTTTTTTATTGATAACAAAAAATTCTGTTTGTTTGTTTTTTTGCCTCTCCTTCGGCACCATACTCCTTGCTGTTTCGCCGTTCACTTCCTTGTTTACGGCTCAGAAAGAATGCCTCGTATCTCCTAATCTAGAGAACTCTCCATGGTTTAGACCAGATGGGCATATTTCTGACTTCAACAAGCCTCTCGTTTGGAATATTAATGCTTCTAGAGAGACGTTAGCATGACCAGCGTGAGGTAACAATGGAACATTATGCCTACCGGTTGTGGTGGGGAACGGAAGTGGGGGACCTTTCAGAGTAAAATCCTAGCACTCGATTAAAGAACTCTCAGCATGATCTAAAAAATACTTGTCCATGCATTAATCTTCAGTAGACTTGACTACTGTAATGGTGTCTCTTTACAGGTCTCCCGAAATCAGACTTGATTAATTATTCCTTAATCCTTACTACGAAGAAAGTGGAGCATATCACTTCAGTTCTTAAATCCTTAGGCTCCCTGTGTGTCAAATAATTGATTTCAAAAGAACAATTTTTAATGTTTTTTTTTAAAATCTTCTATAGTGTCCCTGGCAAAAACCTTTTCAAATGGCGGACGGGGGTCCGCGGAAAATGCATATCAATTTGGGGGTCCTTGACATGAAAAGGGTTGAGATGAACTTCT
Source organism: Electrona antarctica (assembly GCF_951216825.1). Lineage (NCBI taxonomy): Eukaryota > Metazoa > Chordata > Actinopteri > Myctophiformes > Myctophidae > Electrona > Electrona antarctica. The sequence goes on from NC_136806.1 coordinate 14,882,432, forward strand.
GTACAAGGCACATTCTTACCATGCCAAAGAATGCAGAAAACATTTCACACTCACAGTCGGATCATTATGTATGCATGATAATGGCACAAACTCTCCAGCTGAAATATGACTTCTCACTTGTTCTTGCACTCTTGCAATAGCAAGACTGTAGAATGAGATACGGTAAACTGGCAAATTAACGCCATACTTCATAACAACATACTACAGCGTCACACTCTGAGCTTCTGAAAAGTATCATATGAAGTTTCCACCCGACGGATGATATTAATCCTATTCTAATTTAGCAGCACATGACGGCACAAATAAAGAGTTTTAGACTTGTGATATGTCTTTCTCAGTATCAGTATCAGTTTTGACTTGCATGCACCAGAAGCGTTGATACCACAGTAGGTGGGGGCCTCTCTGGCCCCACCTAAGTCCAAAGTCTACAAGCACTACCAGCTTGAATTGATTGAATACTTTTATTAGTCACAAGTGTAAACAGCATGGGGTTGTTTAAGGTTAACACAATCCATCCCAGGCCCAGCCCTCCAGGGCTAATCATGGCGCCAGTGCCAGAAAAATGCGTGAAAAACCAAAGAAGAAGAAGAAGGGCCCCCTGACTAACCAGGACGTGTAGCCCCCCATAGCTGTTGTTGTTGTAGGAGGAACAACAACAAATAAGCGTGCGCGCAGCCTCGTGCATGTCGGATCCGTATGTACTAGGCTGTCTTTAAAATATGTTTAATTACTGGATTAAATTACATTAATCAAAGACGAGTTTCCTCGCTCTGAGAAAGGCGGGTTGTGGAGAGAAAAACGATTCTTAGCAAAGATTGTGTTAAATGGATGACACAGAAAGGTCCTGGGGACATTGTGGTCCTAGAGGCCGTTTGATCCTCATAAGACTCACAGAACCACTAAGCACTCGTGCCAGTGACGCACAACGCATCACGTCGCCACACCATTGCGAGCTTGTGGAAAGTGTAGTATAAAATGATGGTTAATGTGGTTAAAAGTGTGTTGTTTCTACAAGAGAGCTGATGAAGTGGTTACTTTAAAGTCATATATTTGTGTTTCTACAGGAGAGCTGATGAAGTGGTTTGAAGTCATATATTGTGTTGTTTCTACAGGAGAGCTGATGTAGGGAGAGCTGTACTCAGCCATACAGAGAGAGAAGTGGTTTTAAGTCATGTTGTGTTGTTGTTTCTACAGGAGAGCTGATGCAGGGAGAGCTGTACTCAGCCATACAGAGAGAGAAGTGGTTTTAAGTCATGTTGTGTTGTTGTTTCTACAGGAGAGCTGATGCAGGGAGAGCTCTACTCGGCCTTACAGAGAGAGAGAAGTGGTTTTTAACTCATGTTGTGTTGTTGTTTCTACAGGAGAGCTGATGCAGGGAGAGCTCTACTCAGCCATACAGAGAGAGAGAGAGAAGTGTTTTTTAACTCATGTTGTGTTGTTTCTACAGGAGAGCTGATGCAGGGAGAGCTCTACTCGGCCATAAAGAGGGAGAAGGAACAGACGGAGGCCGGGGGGGACGCCGGCAGCAGCACCTCCTTCAGTGGAGAGATGCACTTCTATGAGCTGGTGGAGGACACCAAGGACGGAATCTGGCTGGTGCAGGTACTGTACACATCATATTCATCATTTATTAATTTATTTAACCCATTCAGGCCTGACGTCGAAATAAAAAAAACGTTCGCTCTGAAAGAATATATATTCAAAGATTTGTGCCGCATTTTTACGATTTTTCAAAAATAGCAGACCTACAAGTTCATAGCGTGCCACTCGGTGGCGCGCTATGAGCTTGTAGATCTGCTATTTTTCAATAGCTAAAGTATAACATAATGCTTAGTTAAAACACCAAAAGGGGTTCCCGCCCAAAATGGGTTAAAAGCTATAATATGACACAGATGCGTCCTCGGGTCTAAATGAGTTAACAGGGACAATGCACATTAATCAACACGTCATTTTTCAAATCCATGTAAATGGGCCAGAGTTAGCCATAAGCTAATTTCCATCTGTAGTCCCTGAGCAGGCTCTTAACCCTTTCTGGGCGGAACCCCTTTTGGTGTTCTAACCATTCTGGACGGGAACCCCTCTTGGGGTTCTGTACAGTATGTACAGTATTCAAAAAATTTAAAACTTTGATGCTGCTATATAAACATTTGAAGTTTTTCAGAAAGCTTAGGTCAGGATTTAGAAGGCTTTTTAGAATCGGCCTCAGTCCAAAATGGGTTAAAAAGTGGTAAAATGGTATCCGTACAAAAACATACAATACAAAAACAAGAAAACATAGTACAGGGGGCAGAACAATTACAGTGAAAAGTGACACCAGTGACAAAGGAAGCTAGTAATAATAATACAAGTTACTCGTGATTACAGATTTGGTTTGCTTTAAGCCACCTCTTAAGGTTAAATTCGAAGGTCAGATAGTTGGAGGTCTCTCTTACTTCTGTAGGGAGTTCCAATGATGGGAGGCTCTCCCATCATTGACCATGATGATGCCAAAACATAGATATATCAGTGCTGTTGTTATTGTGCAGAAACCTTGTATATTCGCACCCCACTCCCAATGATCCTACAGTTGTGCCCAGGGACAAATTAGCCATTGGGCCAGTGGGGCCGTGGCCCAGGGGCCCTTGGCTCTCAGGGGCCCTTCAGGGAAATTGGACCGCGTGGTACTGGGTTTGACGCCCTGAAAAGGGCTCCTGGGGCCATTCATTGGCCATTGATTTTGTTAAATTTAGGTAAAAAAGATGATAAAAACACAAAAATGTCGCTATGGTGGCCCTGCAAAAATTACCGGCCCAGGGGCCCTCGTGGGGGTTAATCCGTCCCTGGTTGTGCCCCCCCCCCCCCCCCCCCCCCCGTCCTAATCTAGTTGAATCCCCCTGCTGCCGCATTTTTACGATTTTTCAAAAATAGCAGACCTACAAGTTCATAGCGCGCCACTCAGTGGCGCGCAATGAGCTTGTAGATCTGCTATTTTTCAATAGCTAAAGTATAACATAATGCTTAGTTAAAACACCAAAAGGGGTTCCCGCCCAAAATGGGTTAAAAGCTATAATATGACACAGATGCGTCCTCAGGTCTAAATGAGTTAACTGGGACAATGCACATTAATCAACACGTCATTTTTCAAATCCATGTAAATGGGCCAGAGTTAGCCATAAGCTAATTTCCATCTGTAGTCCCTGAGCAGGCTCTTAACCCTTTCTGGGCGGAACCCCTTTTGGTGTTCTAACCATTCTGGACGGGAACCCCTCTTGGGGTTCTGTACAGTATGTACAGTATTCAAAAAAAATTAAAACTTTGATGCTGCTATATAAATATTTGAAGTTTTTCAGAAAGCTTAGGTCAGGATATAGAAGGCTTTTTAGAATCGGCCTCAGTCCAAAATGGGTTAAAAAGTGGTAAAATGGTATCCGTACAAAAACATACAATACAAAAACAAGAAAACATAGTACAGGGGGCAGAACAATTACAGTGAAAAGTGACACCAGTGACAAATGAAGCTAGTAATAATAATACAAGTTACTCGTGATTACAGATTTGGTTTGCTTTAAGCCACCTCTTAAGGTTAAATTCGAAGGTCATATAGTTGGAGGTCTCTCTTACTTCTGTAGGGAGTTCCAATGATGGGAGGCTCTCCCATCATTGACCATGATGATGCCAAAACATAGATATATCAGTGCTGTTGTTATTGTGCAGAAACCTTGTATATTCGCACCCCACTCCCAATGATCCTACAGTTGTGCCCAGGGACAAATTAGCCATTGGGCCAGTGGGGCCGTGGCCCAGGGGCCCTTGGCTCTCAGGGGCCCTTCAGGGAAATTGGACCGCGTGGTACTGGGTTTGACGCAGTGAAAAGGGCTCCTGGGGCCATTCATTGGCCATTGATTTTGTTAAATTTAGGTAAAAAAGATGATAAAAACACAAAAATGTCGCACGCGCGCTATGGGGGCCCTGCAAAAATTACCGGCCCAGGGGCCCTTGTGGGGTTTTTTTTTTTTTTTTTTAAGATATTTTTTTGCGGCTTACGCCTTTTATTGGTTTTTGAAGGGACAGACAGTAGGCTGACAGGAAACGGGAGAGAGATGGGGGAAGACATGCAGTAAAGGCCGTGTCGGGCTCGGGAGTCGAACCCGCGGCACACTGCGACTGGATTACCAGTCGGGTGCCCAGACGGTTACGCCACCGCCTGGGCGCCCTCGTGGGGGTTAATCCGTCCCTGGTTGTGCCCCCCCCCGTCCTAATCTAGTTGAATCCCCCTGCTGTAGGTGATAGCCCAGGACCGAGGTCCGTTGCTCAGTAAGTCCAACTGGGGGAAGATGGTGCAGAAGGTGTCTCAGTTTGGGATCCGGACGGGAACCTTCAACTGTTCCCACGACTACAGGTGAGAAAACCGTTCATGATCGTTTAGTCCCCGCTCCCCACGTTTTGGGGGTAGTTTTCTGTCACTGTATATCGGCCAGACTGATATATTGGTTTCGGTCGGGTTTTTTTGTGAGAGTTATAAACGGACAGGTCTGCGACTACTAGGCCACATGAGCACACACTCATGGCTGATTGAAAATATCAGATCTACAAGCTCTGCTATTTTCAAAGAATCTGACTTTTTTTTTTTTTTAAAGGTGAAATGTTTTATTAAATGTTTTAACAACACAAATCTTGTATGGGGTCTCCCTGGCACAAAATATTTCCAGGGGTCAAACAAAAAATTGTTTTGGGGGGTCCTTGACATGAAAATGTTTGAGAACCACTGGTTTAAACAACATTAGGAAGCAAGACCAAGTAGGCAAATACTGTACACTTTAGAAACAAACCTAAATGAACACGACCCGCGCAAACTACCGATATTTACATTAGTGACTTTAGAGAAAATCGAGCCAAAAGTCGCTTATAATAAGCAGACATGGCAACTACTGGTTTGGGTCCTACTTTTTTAGATGCACCTTTGTTTACACACGATATTAGTCACTCCTCCACAATCCCATGTGAACAATAGATGTGGGACATGGTGTACAGTCACGTACGTGCACACACAGCACACTAGTTAATATTTCCCTCTGGGACACTGACTGGTGTCGTTTTACCGCAAGGAATGTAACACACCTGCATGTGCTAAGCTAATGTCATATTATCGCCCCATTTCCTGTTGTCTGACAATGGCTGCAACACTTGTGACCTAAAGTGTAGTTGCATTCATGCAACGTTTGTCTGTGAACGACATTGACATGACATAGATAGGCTGACCCAGACATGCTGTAATGTAATATATTCATCACGTTAGAGATTTTAATCGGTCGGTGTCAAAGTAGTGCTCCGGTCATAAATGTAAACCATTGGTTGATAGCCATCTTGCAATGATGATGAATGGCCAACCTTTGAAAACAACGGGAGGTTTTCTTTTTCTTTTTAGTGCCAGTGGGCCGCTTTCCTTTTCAGAGCATGCTTATTTTAATGGTGGATCAATGGTTGTTGTGCTGGTTCCATGGGTGCGGGAGTGGCTCTCAGGGGTAGAGTGGCCGGTAGAGCAGCCGAATGGGAACCGTGAGGTTCCCAGTTCGATCCCTGTGGGCTCCCCCAGAGTTAGTGTCCAAGTGTCTTTGAGCAAGACTCTGAACCCCTAATTGCTGACCGATGTGCAAGTTGGTGCCTTGCATGGTTTCCTCTGCCATCGGTATATGTGTGTGTGTGTGTGTGTGTGTGTGTGTGTGTGTGTGTGTGTGTGTGTGTGTGTGTGTGTGTGTGTGTGTGTGTGTGTGTGTGTGTGTGTGTGTGTGTGTGTGTGTGTGTGTGTGTGTGTGTGTGTGTGTGTGTGTGTGTGTGTGTGTGTGTGTGTGTGTGTGTGTGTGTGAGTGAATGTGTGGGTGAATGTAGTGCACAATCTATGTAAAGCGCTTTGGATAAAAGCGCTATATAAATACACCATTTACCATTTATTCCATCAGGTCGTGTGCCAAGCGTGGCTGGCAGCGCTCCACCCTCATCATGTCCGTTCCACAGACGTCAGCCTCCAAGGTAGGAATGGGGAGGGGGATGTAAATGTAATTGATTTTAAAATGTCCTTTTTTATTTATTTATTTTCATTTTCTGTTCCTCACACATGCTATTGCCATCTCATTGTACAAAAATGTTTGATTAAGGCATATGTCATTGCATTTTGTATCTATCTGTAATATCATAATCATAAGCCATAGTTCGATTTCTGTTCAAATCACAGCTTATCAAATCGTCTGTCGGGTGGAAACCTCATGTGTCCAAAACTGTAACTTTCCACGAGTCACGCCGCATTTCCAGCTTGTGGATCTGCTACTTTAAAAAATATATATATATTTTATATATTTTTTTATGGAGGGACAGACAGTAGGACAGGAAATGGGGAGAAAGATGGGGGGAAGACATGCAGTAAAGGCCGTCGGGATCGGAAGTCGAACCCGCGGCACACTGCCAGACTGGATTACCAGCCAAGGTGCCTGGACCGTTTAGCCACAGCCCAGGCCCCGATGACCGATTTTAAAACGTGCGTTTTCTTCCCGCTCTGACCGACCAGGGCAAGGTGATGCTGAAGGAGTACGACGGGCGGCGCATAGAGACGGAGCACATCTTCCGCTGGATGACATCGCACGTGTCCCAGCGCATCAAGACGCTGCGCCGCGCCGAGCAGCTGGAGGAGGAGTGGCGGCCCGACCCCGCCCACCCCGTCAAGATGTTCCTGTTCGCCCAGCTGCCGCAGCCGCCCGCCTTCTTCTCCTCGCTGTCCGTCAAGTTCACGGGCCGCATCGAGTTCATCTTCGTGGACGTGCGCCACTGGGACGTGAACAACCACAGCGGGCTGGCGGAGATCGGCGTGACGCAGGACCCCGCCTACATCCTCAAGATGCCCGAGGGCATCTACCGCTACGGCAACAGGTAGGGGAGAGAGAGAGGGGTGCATACGTCATTGCGCACGTACACACACAGTAACGTCCAGTCCCCGACACCCTGCATCCACGTCGCCCTCCTCACTTCAGGTCTTAACCCATTTAGGCCTGACGTCGAAATAAAAATTATTTTTCAATAGCTAAAGTATAACATAATGCTTAGTTAAAACACCAAAAGGGGTTCCCGTTCAGAATGAGTTAACTATTACTCGAAGTATAATTTTAACACCATAGACAGAGCACCAACGTAGAACACATTGATAAGGTTCCCTGCTGTGGTTGACACAGCGCAGTGTGAGCGGTGAACAGAGCACCAACGTAGAACACATTGATAAGGTTCCCTGCTGTGGTTGACACAGCGCAGTGTGAACAGAGCACCAACGTAGAACACATTGATAAGGTTCCCTGCTGTGGTTGACACAGCGCAGTGTGAACGGTGAACTGTAAATCTATGCAACACGTTCTGATCTTGTAGATCTGCTATTTCCACCATTGTTTTTTAAATTTATGAGCATTTTTCAACATGGTAAAAATAAATGTGATTTATCTCAAATCATTGTGATTAAGTAATAATTGTGACAGACAGGCCTATTTAACGGCGTCAACTTCGGGAGTGCCTGAGGGCTTGGGCACCCACTGAAAAAATAATAAGCCAAATAGCACCCACTGAGATTAAAGGTATATTCAGTGATTTCACCTAATTCAAATATCACTTATTTTTTCTTTTTTGGATAATCCTCCCTACTATAAAGTGTGATGACCATATAAGGAGTTCCTCCCTGTCCCCAGTGAGCCCCTGGGGTCAAAAAACCCTAGTTTCGGTTTGGGCTTTGGGTGGCAAAGCCTTCATCCAATCAGGATGAGAGGGGCCTTCCTCCAATCATGATCGAGTGGGGCGGGCATTGGTGCGCATGCTGTTGGTCTGTTGTACTTCCCCCACTGTAGAGCGTGTGCATGTGCACATCTTGTTACCGGGTGGACCTTTTTTTTTCCAAATCACTGAATGCTCCTTTAAGGCTGAAGATCCCCTCCCCCTGGTCATTTTGTCACGTAGGCACACACCTTTACGGTGTTCACAGAACAGGTATTCAAATGCTAATACGGTGGCTTTGTTCCAGTGACCGCACGGTTCATTCACACTCCGTCTCCTGCAGCAACACAACACTAACACAGTCAGCGGAGAGGCTGCTGTCTGTGTACCGTCGGCCCGTCTGTAAAGAGCCATGAGCCGGGAGGGGAGGGGAGGGGAGGGGCAGCAACACCGCCGGCCGCCGGGTAATCTCCACACTGACTTGAGACTTGACAAACAAGTCAAAATAGCCCAAAACAATGTCCGGGCCGGGGAACAGAACTGTTCCTTTTCCTCAGACTACTTTTACTTTAATTAAAAGGTAAGATGCAGTGGCTGTAATTGGGTCAAGGATCTTGCTTTCGTTAGCAATGGTGTACGAGATTGGTAATAAATTGGTCAAATCATGACATTGTTAGACCATCTGGGAGAAATAAACATGCTGGGGGGCGGGGCGGGGGGCACCCACTGCCGTTATAGGAACCTTCCGCCACTGGGCCTATAGAGCGTCGCAGTCCCGCCCCCTACCATGGACCAGGAAATGATTCTCCGTTCATTTTCCTCATAGACATTTCAGAAAGTATTTATTTAAAGACGTTTACGCCGCGGACAAAGCCAACTGGAGTCGTGACAAATCATGACAACAAACACAATTTTTTGGGCCGAACAAATAATTAGAAAGAAGAAAAAAACGGCAGGTTACAACACTTTTTTTGTTGTAATTATTTGTTTGGTCCAAAATATTGTTTTGTGTTGTCATGAGTTGTCACAACTCGAGTTGGCTTTGTCCGCGGCGTAACCGTCTTTAAATAAATACTTTTCGAAATGTCTATGGGAAAAATGCATTGGGATTAATTTCCTGGTCCATGGTAGGGGGCGGGACTGCGACGCTCTATTACGCCATTTAATAGGAGCTTCTCATCGCGTCAGTCAGTCTTTCATGGCGACACGGAGGCAGAACCAGCCTGACCAAACACACTTTCACTCATCACTGATCCCTTGTTGGGAGTCAACAGGAATAGCATGGACAAATAAAACCTTTCTAAATGCTATCCTAATGCACACAACACCAACACATTTGAAACTGACGTGGCACAGGTGAGACTAGGTGACACATGAGGATCAGCTGTTTACTGACTCGGCATGGGGGAGGAGTACAGTACAGCCATTACATTCCTGGAAAATAGTGTTCTCCAGTCCTAGAAAAAGTTTTAAAGTAATAATGTTTTGGCAAATATTTGGATATACATTGTTTTTAGATACATTGTTCATAAAAACAAAACAAAAGTGTAATTTTGTATATATGCAACATGTTCAAATGTAGGACTACTTTATACTGGATGTGTAAAGAATAGATCTACCAGTTGACAACACGATGCACCGTGACACGTTGTTAGCTTGTGGAGCTGTTATTTTTGTCATGTGACACCTTGGCTCAAGTCTGTCTTGGTGCTTTGTATGATCACTACAGGCCTGGAAATGGGGTGAAATACTTTGGCAAAGTGTGTGGGAAGGAACAGGTGAGACTAAAGGCCTATTCTTACTCAAGTGACCAAAAGGTGACCACCTTTTCGGTGTATGAATAGGCCTTAAGGGTGTCAGCTGTTCATCGACTGAACAGTCAGCATGGGGGTGTTTGTTTGTGACAGTACTGTGTGTGTGAACCAAACAATCGTAAATAGAATGAAAGAACAGCTGACAAACCGAAAACGCGACACCACAGTGACGTGATGCTGTGAACTTTCTTGCCACCACAGTTTGACTGCATAAAGAATTTAGGTTTTGAGTAGAAGCATAAGCATCATTTTATAGTTATATCTCATATGATATGTCTACATCGTGGCAAAGAAAAAAACAAAACAAGTATTGTATTAGTTGTCTCATGATGATGTACTACAATTACAATATGGGTGGTTTTAATTTCAAGGACCACCATAACTCTCCTATAACCTTGGGACCCCCTATACTAGGAATCGTTAAAGGGAACTGTCAAGGAATCGGACCGTTAAGAGGGAATCGTCCTTAAGGAACCGGAATCGTTTAAAATCCTAAAGGATCCCAACATTAACTCACTCCTGGTTCAAAGTAGTGCAACACCCCTCCCCTGGTCAGCCGGCATGCCTGATGAAGGGGAAAGGAACTGGTCAGAATAACATGTTCCTTCCACGCGCTACGTCCGGCCGGGGAAACTCTCCTGTCAGATGAAAAGAAGCAGCTTGGACTCCTCATGCATAGAAGGAAGCATGAGGTCAGTCCCCTTGCCCCCCAGGTTGGCAGAGGAAGTGTAGCGCCCAGGATTACATAATAATAATAATTGACACTGGGTGAAAAAAATGGGATGAAAAATCGTGGGTTAAACATTTAGATCAAAAAAGAAAGTAGTGCAAAACACTATGAATTAGTATGAATTAGTCAGCTCTAATATTGGTGTGTGTGTGTGTGTGTGTGTGTGTGTGTGTGTGTGTGTGTGTGTGTGTGTGTGTGTGTGTGTGTGTGTGTGTGTGTGTGTGTGTGTGTGTGTGTGTGTGTGTGTGTGTGTGTGTGTGTGTGTGTGTGTGTGTGTGTGTGTGTGTGTGTGTGTGTGTGTGTGTGTTGCGTTGCGTTGCGTTGCGTTGCAGCACCGGGGAGTTCCTGTCTCTGGCAGCCATGGACACGTTTCTGCGCTCGGTGCAGCCGGAGGTCAACGACCTGTTTGTCCTCAGTCTGCTGCTGGTCAACCTGCTGGCCTGGATGGACCTCTTCATCACACAGGTCTGACCTCTGACCCTCACACGGCTCTGTGACGTCTGACCCTCACGCTCTGTGACCGCTAGCTACATCCTCTTCGTTGCCCTCTGTCCCTCACCTCAATGGGCTCTATGCACACACGCCATTTTGGAAAGAACTTGTGGCCCCTTCTCTACTTCCTTCACAGGTGTCACCGATGATGCTAAATTAAGGCTCTGTTCAATTCTGGTCAAACAGGATGGTCAGGGTGCTGCTATTGTGCATGTTGGCTCTACACTGGAAACACTCTGCTACACCAGTGGGTCTCAAAGTGTCCTTGAGAGTGGGTTCCAAATGGCCCTGTACGGGTGTGTCACTCTGAGCGTGTACAAATGGACCCTTACGGCTCTCAGAGTTATGGGGGTCCTTCACTAAATGAAACAGAGCCTTAATTAGTATCATTGGTAACACCTGTGAAGAAAGAAACATGCGCAGTTGAGACCAGGAAGTTGTACATGCACAAATTTGGGCATGTACAACTTCCTGGTCTCAACTGCGCATGTTTCTTTCCTTCCATGGAGCACCATGGAGCAACATGGCGTCGCCCGTACGGTCTTCACGTCTCGTCCTCTTTAGACAGTCCTTGCCCGGAAGTAGGAAGAGTTTTCTGCTGTCCTCTTCAACTCACCTAAATGTTGTTTTCTGCATGTATTTGTTGTTTGTCAGGGAGCGACGGTGAAGCGCTTCGTGGTGTTGATCCGAACACTTGGAACGTACAACTCCTTGCTGCTGGTGTCCTGGCTCCCAGTGCTGGTAGGTACATTACGTTGGGTTTCTCTTCAGAAATAAACCATGTAGGAAGGTTCCTGTGATACATCTAACCTGACCGCTCTCAGGATCTGTCTAAAAAACATTGATGGGGGAACTGGTCTACAAGATTTGCTACACCACTAAGATACTTTGTTAATGTCAACACAACAAAGTCCACAATCACAACACCAGAGGGGAGTTCAACAAACCACGTGCAACCCAGATTCGGCTCAAACAAGGGGTTTAATTCATTTCGCTCTTATATGCCACTAAAATGTGAAACGCACTACCAACAGCTGTTAAGGAATGTGAATCCCTAGACTCCTTCAAAACCGCTCTCAAAGAGCACTTACGGCAAGTTACGGGTGGCTTCAATTCGAAACTGGCCCCTGTAAGAGAGTAAAAGTCCCCCCCACCCTCTATTTTTGTCTCCACCAGGCCGAAGGCATGGGGAGAGAGTATGTTTTGCACTCCGTCCGTGTGTGTGTCCTTCCTTCCGTCCGTCCGTCCGTCCGTCCGTCCTTCCGTCCGTCCGTTATCAGCTAATCTCTGGCACCGTTGGCCCGATCCATGCCAAACTTTGCACACACACTCCCTGGATGCCAACGACGAACCTCTGCCCCAAATATTCCTCAACGGCCTGTTATAGCGCCACCATGAGGCCGATTTAGGCAAAAAACATTTATGTAGATTACTCGTACACATTTTATCCATACATCACACAATTCGTTATACACTATCTCCATAGTCATGTGATCAACACGGAGCGGCACCATTTCCCATCTTTCATCCTGATTGGCTAAGATTGGCTTCCAAAGCTCACACGATTGGTCCGTTTAGAACAAAATGCCACAAATCACAAACACAGTGTGCAATTTCCGTGAAATTATACACGCACATTTCCACTAGGCCGAGGACGACATGCCACAATTCTTTTCCCCAAATCAGCCTCACGGTGGCGCTATAACAGGCCAATTCCTGTTTTAGCTATAACTGCATCGATCTGTATACAACTTATGTATGCGCACTCCCTAGAGGCCATGGAAAAACATTGTCCCTGCATCGCTCCACATCTGCCGGTCATAGCGCCACCATGAGGCCAATTTCTGCAAAACACATTGCTTATGTTAGTCGCACAGATTTCATCCAAATCTCACGCAAATCGGTCCACATGATCTCTGTAGTCATGTGATCAAGACGAGTCTGTTGGATTTCTCCGATTCTACACTGATTGGCTAAGATTGCCTTCCAAAGTTTTCAGGAGTGGCCCGTTTCGTTCAAAATGCTGCACATGTCCTGCTCATCCAGAATTCTATCCTCAAAGATGCTATGAGTGATCTGGCTCTGCATTTCCTCAACAAAATGAAGAAAATTGTTGCAAAAAACTAAAACAAAAAAACATGTTTATATTATACTCCTAAACATTTTTCCAAACATCTCACACAGTCCTATCCTCCTGGTGGAGACCTGTGCCCAGAAGGGCACTTTTTCTAGTTCTATACTGTACACGTTTTTCTCGCTTTTCAATCAATCAATCCAGGCCCTGCTGCAGCTGCCCTACCTGGACTCTCTGTACTAAATTAACACTCGTTCCATTCATCCTCTACCAGGCCCTGCTCCAGCTGCCCTACCTGGGCTCTCCATACTAAATTAACACTAGTTCCACCACTGTCCTCTCCACCAGGCCCTGCTCCAGCTGCCCTACCTGGACTCTCTGTACTACATTAACACTAGTTCCACCACTGTCCTCTCCACCAGGCCCTGCTCCAGCTGCCCTACCTGGACTCTGTACTAAATTAACACTAGTTCCACCACTGTCCTCTCCACCAGGCCCTGCTCCAGCTGCCCTACCTGGACTCTCTGTACTACATTAACACTAGTTCCACCACTGTCCTCTCCACCAGGCCCTGCTCCAGCTGCCCTACCTGGACTCTGTACTAAATTAACACTAGTTCCACCACTGTCCTCTCCACCAGGCCCTGCTCCAGCTGCCCTACCTGGACTCTCTGTACTTCATTAACACTAGTTCCACCACTGTCCTCTCCACCAGGCCCTGCTCCAGCTGCCCTACCTGGACTCTGTACTAAATTAACACTAGTTCCACCACTGTCCTCTCCACCAGGCCCTGCTCCAGCTGCCCTACCTGGACTCCCTGTACGGCTACAGCCTGAAGCTGCTGCGCTACGCAGACACCACGTCTCTGGCCAGCGTGGTGCGAGCGGACTGGACCTTCTACTCCTCCCACCCCGCCCTCTTCCTCTCCACCTACCTGGCCCACGGCCTGCTGGTCGACTACTTCGAGAAGAAGAGGCGCTGCGCCGCCAGGTACGGAACGGATTGACGGACGGACGGGATGCGCTGTTCATTTCCAGTAGAACTAAAAGACGAGTCATTCTATGTTTGGCTGCGCTCTGACAATAGCAGCTCAGCATGCGACAGAGTGTAAAATCAGGCATTACGACGCCACCAAGGCCCAACAAAATAAACTGTAGATTTAGTCAAATAAAACTAGACTAAAACATGTAGTGGTCACTGGTCAGACTAGCAATAGAATCCATGTTCAATCTTCCAGCCATTGGCCATAACATTATTGTTATATTGTAATACCCTGAGCTACAGCTGTGTAACTTCCTTTCTTCACTGTTACTCATTTTGACTGGCAGCTCTTTGAACTATTATCTCACCATCTCTCACAATTTACCCGATCTGTTGAAACTAATTAACTTATACCATTTAAGTGGTATAAAAGTCATATATATATATATAGGGCTATATCTTGCGCCACCCCTTAACCCTTATCCCTAAACTAATTTGCCATTTTTTACTATTTTAAAAAACCTTTTAAAATAGTTCAAATAGCCGATCTACAAGCTCACGTCTTGATGTAGGCCGGCTAGTTGAACTATTTTAAAATGTTTTTCAAAATAGTAAAAAATGGCAAATACGTTTTGGGATAAGGGTGGCGCAAGATGGAACCCATAACCCATAATATCGCTTTGTGACAAGCCTAAACATTGTCCCCTTATGCCCCCCCCCCCCCCACACACACACACACACAAAGGAACAGTTTTGACGTATTATAATCATTTTGGAAATATTAGAATTTTCCCCTTACGCACAACATCGGTATCGGCCAATCGGTATCGGCCGATCAGAGTAAAATAATTGGTGATCGGTCGTATGTGTGTGAATGCAATGCACGCTGTGAAGCACCAGCCTTGGATAAAGGCGCTACTATATAAATGCACCATTTACCATTTCCTTCCCCCCCCCATCTAGGAGCGAGGAGGAGAACACCACCAACCTGGAGTGGCTGAACAGCCTGTGGGACTGGTACGCCTCCTACCTGATGCACCCCATGGCCGCCTCACTGCAGCAGCTCCCCGGCCCTGAAGGGGGCGCCAACAACGACCAGTCCGACTGGGGCGGCGACGACGACCCCAACTTCCTGCTGGAACGCCTGGCCTTTCCCGACCTCTGGCTGCGCCCCCTGGTGGACGTGGACTACATGAAGGCGCTGCCCACCTGGCGCTTCCGAGCCGTGGGTGGTGGGGCCGTGCGGCGCCAGCGGCGAGGAGGGGGAGGGGGCGAGGAGGCGGAGTCGGGGGACGGCAGTGGGACGGATAAAAGGGACGACGACGACGACGTTGTGGACAGTGCGGACAGTGATTGTTCCCTCGTGGACCGCAGCGGTCGCCTCGCGCGACAACCGGATGCCGATAATAATCAGACGAGCAAAGAACGCGGCGATCCGTCGCCGAGCCCGATCGTTGGTTCTTTGGTCAGCGACGACGACGAGGACTGTCCCGTCTCCTCCTCCGAAACGTGCTGCCGCCACTGTCGCCACGGGAACGGAACGCCGCAGCCACTGAGCGAGGAGGGACCCGTATCGTCGTGTAACCACGATCACCACCACCCGCCCCCCTCCTCCTCCGCTGCCCCTGATTGGTCGGCGTGGCCGGTGGCCGTGCTGCACTGCTCGGAGTGCGTGGTCTGCCTGGAGAACTTTGCGAGTGACGAGCTGCTGATGGCGCTGCCCTGCGGCCACGCCTTCCACCAGCAGTGCATCGTGGTGTGGCTGGAGAACGGCCGACACTGCTGCCCCGTGTGCCGCTGGCCCAGCTACAAGAAGAAACGCAGCCCCCCCCCAGCCCCCCCGAACCAAAACACTACGGACCAGGACTGACCCCCAGTGCTGTACCACACATCCCCCACTTAGAGTTGTCCCCTGACTGTGTGCTGTTTGTTTGTCTGTCTGTCCCCCGCTTAACCACCTCGACTCCTCTCTCCTCCGATGTCTGTGTCCCCCTCACCTCCTCTGTCCTTGTCTCCTCTGTCCTTGTCTCCTCTCTCCATTGACGTCTGTCCTCCCCTCTCCTGCTGTCTCTTTGTCGTCTGACCGTGCACTTTTGATGATGTCGAGAGGTTTGATCTGTGTGGATCCCTAGCCGAGGCTCCTGCAGCGTTAGACATGTTGAGAATATCCTGAAATCAACTAGGGCTGTAACTACCCTTTGTTGTCTCAGTGACTCTCCTATTGATTACTCTTACCATTTATTTATTTATTAACGTGTCAACATTAAACAATTGTATAATTGAGTAATTGACAAGCCCCGTTTAATACTTTGTTGGACAACAGTGTAACAGAGAATAGCCTCTATTAGTGATCTATAAGATCCACAGATTCTCCGTGAAATCTCAAAAGTCCTCGATCAACAACAAAAGCCATGTTTCTTTTCCTCGTCTTCTGTTGTTGTAACAACTGAACTCCCTCTCTGGAACTCTGTTCATTTTACTTTGTGCATCTCTGAGCTCCTCTGTCAACGTTTTCAAGGAAAAAACAGAATCCTTCTGCCCCAGTTATCTTGAATTGAATGTCTCCGTTCCCCAAACTAATGTCTCTGTTCCCTGTCTCTCCGTGACCCTGTGGGCGTTTTTGTTGCAGCGTGTCTTCATGAGGGGAGAAAACAAAAGTCCCCACGTCCATCTTCTCGGCCGTACTAAAAGGATTGTTAGCATTGTTTACGACAGAACGTTACTGTAGGCTGCCTAGCTTCCCTTGGAAGTGTGTATTGAGTTTAGCGAAGACAGCTAGCAAGTTTATTTTTTTTGTCATAAGAAGAAGAACATTTGCAAATGTAAAACATTTTTCCCCGACACTTGGTGAGGACAATGATATCTCTTGGAACTTTGGGACACCAGTGGGAGAGGACAAGAATAACATAAATATTTATTTCCTTCCTAAAACGTCAACGTAAGGAGGCGCGAGGATAAAGAAAAGCACTACACTACAGGTGGAAAGAAAGCTATTATCGTCCAGCTACAACATCATCATCATCATCATCACGAAAGGAAGAAAAAAAAGGCAAGACTCTGAAATGGTCAATGGAAGTGTACTGCTAGTACAGATAGTGAGACCGGTCGTTGCAGGTAATTTGTCAAAATAAAGGAACCTCCTCATTGCATGAGGCATACATTTGAAAGAATATTTAAAGCAGAGGCTTTTCCCTGTTTTTTTCTGCTGTTTGGTCAAAAAGAAATAACACTATGATTTTCCAGCATGCTGTCTTGTTTGGCCTTGCTGTGGAATGCAGTCTCATTGTCTGTGAAGTGCTTCTCAACCTTGGTAATTATAAGGACCCCATTTGGCTCTAGTTTTAGTTAAAATACCTGTAAGGGCCTATTTGTGAAACCCAGAGGGTTGCTGGACCCCCACATTGAGAGCCACTGACCTATGATGAGACAACGGGGGTACATGTGGCGGTGGAACAAAATGTTCCACTTTGGAAACATTACAAAATCCTCCAATCTGAATGAGCTAAATTCCGCCAGGTCAGACAAATCCTCTTCTGTTTTCGGCAGGTAAGGAATGATCATACTGGTCTTTCCTGCACGACGAGAAGCATATTGTCTTCCGTGACCCAGAATCACAACAAACCTTCGTACAATTGCATGGTATCACTCTCGCTGCTCACGGCCTGGGGTGGTTCCATTATACTCTCGCTGCTCACGGCCTGGGGTGGTTCCATTATAGCCTGGTTAATAAACCAGACCGAATCAGCCGTTGGCAAAAAAAAATTTGCCTACCAGCGGATTACGGTCTGGCGAGGCTCAGTAGCACGCCTCTTTCCTACAACCGAGAACAGGTCGGACCAATCGGGACACGGTATGCAATATGGGCGGGCTTTGGTACAGTGACGTTCAATGCTTGAGACTTTTGACTGACAGTAGCTCTGACCAATTGCGTCAAAGAGAAAATGTTTGAACCCGCCCCCCCGGGAAATGAAATCCAAGTGGAGCCAGCCCAGACTAATATACCGCGACAGTGTTGTGTGATATTAGTCTGGCTTATTAGCCAGGCTAGTTCCATTATACTTCGTCAGGTACCTGTATTTTGTTGTTACATGTAGTTCAGTAAAAGTTCAGTAAGGCCTAACTTCTATCG
The DNA here is from genome assembly GCF_951216825.1 of Electrona antarctica. Taxonomy (NCBI): domain Eukaryota; kingdom Metazoa; phylum Chordata; class Actinopteri; order Myctophiformes; family Myctophidae; genus Electrona; species Electrona antarctica. Next base: position 14,900,370 of record NC_136806.1, read on the forward strand.
TTCATAATGAAGACATTCTGAAACAAATGAGCTTAGAAAAAGATATATATATATTTCATGTCATGTCTTTTTTTTTCCCTTCTCTTATCTGTCGAATGCAGCTATTTGACTTATTGGTTGGGAGCCACAAGTGCTAATATGTGATGTCATATTGAATTATTGATCCCATGTTCCCCAAGGCGAGAGACTAACATTTTGAGTTTGGACCCCGAACTGTAAAATGGAAACAAAACAAACTCTGAGCATGTGCTTCTTTGTGTGTGTCGCCCGAACTTGACTATCTAGAGGAAGTAAAAGTCGTAACAAGGTTTCCGTAGGTGAACCTGCGGAAGGATCATTACCGTCGGTCACTGTGTGTGTGTGTGTGTGTGTGTGTGTGTGTGTGTGTGTGTGTGTGTGTGTGTGTGTGTGTGTGTGTGTGTGTGTGTGTGTGTGTGTGTGTGTGTGTGTGTGTGTGTGTGTGTGTGTGTGTGTGTGTGTGTGTGTGTGTGTGTGTGTGTGTGTGTGTGTGTGTGTTTAAAGGTCACATCTCTGTGACCTTTAAATCACTTCACAACAAGCGAGGCGCACGTGGTTTGTGAGATTTGCGTGGGGCATTGATTGATTGATTACTTTTATCACTTATGTTTTTAGAATACTCAGTCAGAATTGTAAACGGCATGTGGGGACTTGTTTCCATTGTGGACCTATGTATTCAATTCATCAACATAGGATAAAAGAATTACATGTCATCAACACATACAAACACTGTCAGCCCTCTCTGTATGCAGGCACGTGCACACATAGACATCAAAGGGGGCTTCAACCCCTGCCCTTTTTCCCGTCTGTAAAACAACTGCCCTCTCCAGACCATGAATGCAGCATTTACTATGGTGAAATAAATGCTCCTCCTTTCCTTTCCATGCCATACACAATAATTGCTTTTTCCCCCGAACTCTCCTGATCTTGAACGCAGCATTTTGCGCTGAAAGAATGTGTTTAGAAATCCATGTCATCGCCGCATCTCCAGTAGCCAACGAGTGCGGGGTCACGCCGGGAAAATAGCAGATCTGCAAGCTCTCAACGCGTCGCGTAAAAGTACAAAAGTAGGCTAAGGTTATTTTTTCAGTTATTTTAAGATTGGAGCATTTGAAGTGGTCGAACTATTGCAATATGTTCAGAAGCATCTTCCATAAAATCTTAATGGTCTCGGAAATGTCATAAAAGCAAAGGTTAAAGGTTATATTACTAAAACATAATTTTACATATTGTGTTCATTGTTGGGGCTCCTTTCATAATGTTTCACAAATTGCAGGTTAGGACTTGGCCATAGAAACATTTGCAGGCGTGGTTTGCTCATACTTGATACTTCCATAGAGCGTGGGCGTGGCAGTCCCACCCCGACGAGTGGCCGGCCCGGAAGAGAATTTTCCATACATTTTTCCCATAGACATTTCAGAAAGTATTTATAGCCTCGGACAAAGCCAACTTGGATGGTGACAACTCATGAAAATAAACAAAAGAAAATTGAGCCGAACAAATAATTACAAGAAAAAATGGGCAGGGTTTTTGTTGTTTTTCTTCTTTCAAATTTTGTTTGGCCCAAACAAATTGTGTTTATTGTCATGATTTGTGGCTTGATTCGGTCTGGCTTATTAGCCAGGCTAGCGATGAGCATGACTTGGCTGTTGGTGCTGTGCTTCTCTCATCCTCAGTGCATTGAACAGCTGGTTTAGTTTCAGGTAGTAGGCCTACCCAAAGCTTTCAAATAGTTGTAGTGGAGTAAATGTGCAATATTTGCCTCTGAGATGATGATGATGATGAAGTAAAAGTACTGACAATTGGAAATAGTCCAATAAAGTAAAAATAAATACCTCAAAATTATTATTATATCTTGCATTGATTGAAATATTTATTAACAGTTTGCAGAATTACAGTACATTTCAAGCACAAACTCAATACAAAGGCTGTTAACTGTGAGTGGACGACCCAATTAAGCATTACACTTGTTTCCAATAGGGTCCACCATGTTCAATTCATCAAAAACATTTAGAGACGTACAAATAGACACTTCTATATAGACAAAGAACAGAACAGGAATTCATCATAATGGAGGTAAAAAGGGAAAAGAAACATATACAGTGAGGGAAAAAAAGGGGTGGGCGGTGGGGGGGATTCACGTTCAGCTCCGTTCATTTGTTTGTTTTCCTTGGAGGAGCTGCGTTGGGTCCCCAAGTCGGCTCCGTGGCCGTACCTTGAGTTGGCATTAACATGTATCTCCTACCATTGCACTCATCACTTGTATACTACCGGTCTTTGTACATCCTTTAGAAAAACAGCGGTTCTCAAAGTGGGCGTTGATATACTGCAACACCAAAATCATTTTTAAGCACTTTAAGCCCTGCATGCACGTTGGCTGGTATTTGAAATTAGCCAATCTACAACCTCCCAATTCATCTGCAAAGTGGTGATCATATAGCTTTATAGACTCCCTGGTACAAACATTTTCAGATGGGAATCTGCAAACCAATTACATATTAATTTGTTGGTACCTGGCATGAAAAACCTTTAGAAGCACTATTTAATGGGATCCAGGTTAGGTAGTGGTACAGTATATGATTAGAGATTAGATAGATATGGTTAGGTAGTGGTACAGTATATGATTAGAGATTAGATAGATATGGTTAGGTAGTGGTACAGTATATGATTAGAGATTAGATAGATATGGTTAGGTAGTGGTACAGTATATGATTAGAGATTAGATAGATATGGTTAGGTAGTGGTACAGTATATGATTAGAGATTAGATAGATATGGTTAGGTAGTGGTACAGTATATGATTAGAGATTAGATAGATATGGTTAGGTAGTGGTACAGTATATGATTAGAGATTAGATAGATATGGTTAGGTAGTGGTACAGTATATGATTAGAGATTAGATAGATATGGTTAGGTAGTGGTACAGTATATGATTAGAGATTAGATCCAGGTTAGGTAGTGGTACAGTATATGATTAGAGATTAGATCCAGGTTAGGTAGTGGTACAGTATATGATTAGAGATTAGATAGATATGATCCAGGTTAGGTAGTGGTACAGTATATGATTAGAGATTAGATAGATATGATCCAGGTTAGGTAGTGGTACAGTATATGATTAGAGAGATATGATCCAGGTTAGGTAGTGGTACAGTATATGATTAGAGATTAGATAGATATGATCCAGGTTAGGTAGTGGTACAGTATATGATTAGAGATTAGATAGATATGATCCAGGTTAGGTAGTGGTACAGTATATGATTAGAGATTAGATAGATATGATCCAGGTTAGGTAGTGGTACAGTATATGATTAGAGATTAGAGAGATATGGTTAGGTAGTGGTACAGTATATGATTAGAGATTAGAGAGATATGATCCAGGTTAGGTAGTGGTACAGTATATGATTAGAGATTAGAGAGATATGATCCAGGTTAGGTAGTGGTACAGTATATGATTAGAGATTAGATAGATATGGGTAGGTAGTGGTACAGTATATGATTAGAGATTAGATAGATATGAATCCAGGTTAGGTAGTGGTACAGTATATGATTAGAGATTAGATAGATATGAATCCAGGTTAGGTAGTGGTACAGTATATGATTAGAGATTAGATAGATATGATCCAGGTTAGGTAGTGGTACAGTATATGATTAGAGATTAGATAGATATGATCCAGGTTAGGTAGTGGTACAGTATATGATTAGAGATTAGATAGATATAGAGGTAGTGGTACAGTATATGATTAGAGATTAGATAGATATGATCCAGGTTAGGTAGTGGTACAGTATATGATTAGAGATTAGATAGATATAGAGGTAGTGGTACAGTATATGATTAGAGATTAGATAGATATGAATCCAGGTTAGGTAGTGGTACAGTATATGATTAGAGATTAGAGAGATATGGGCTCCAGGTTAGGTAGTGGTACAGGATATGATTAGAGATTAGAGAGATATGATCCAGGTTAGGTAGTGGTACAGTATATGATTAGAGATTAGAGAGATATGAATCCAGGTTAGGTAGTGGTACAGTATATGATTAGAGATTAGATAGATATGAATCCAGGTTAGGTAGTGGTACAGTATATGATTAGAGATTAGATACATATGAATCCAGGTTAGGTAGTGCTACAGTATATGATTAGAGATTAGATAGATATGAATCCAGGTTAGGTAGTGGTACAGTATATGATTAGAGATTAGATAAATATGAATCCAGGTTAGGTAGTGGTACAGTATATGATTAGAGATTAGATAAATATGAATCCAGGTTAGGTAGTGGTACAGTATATGATTAGAGATTACATAAATATGAATCCAGGTTAGGTAGTGGTACAGTATATGATTAGAGATTAGATAGATATGAATCCAGGTTAGGTAGTGGTACAGTATATGATTAGAGATTAGATAGATATGAATCCAGGTTAGGTAGTGGTACAGTATATGATTAGAGATTAGATAGATATGCGGCTACGGACCACAATTTGACACAATCTTTTAATCTCTGGGACCTGAATCTAACAATACAATCCAGCTGACAGTGTACAAATAGACCCTTATAATTCCATTTGTACACTTCAGAGTTGTAGACATGTAAGGCTCTATTTGGATCATATAAATCAATTGTTTAGCTATAGGACCCCCCCCCCCCCCCTCCCCAATTGTCCCCATGGGCCATGTTCATATCTTATCAACGTTTTATGGAAAATGTTAGGAAGATATACTGTGGCATTCTGAATTTCCGTAACTTTTTATTCACCAGACATGTGGCTACAGAACCTCAGCATTGCCTGCTCTTCCAAACTCATGGGCAGCACCTGCTATGAGCTTATAGCACCATCTACTGTATTTGTTTGGAGGGGAAATGCAAAACACAAGATGGAAAGTCATGTAACCAACAGTTCCTTACATTATTATGTCAGTATATGCAATGACACAATCTAGATCAATCTTTTGAAATGTCACAGCATCTCCTTCGCTTTATTTATGACAATAGGTGTTTGAATCTAATTGTTCAGCCCATTCCCCGGCGTCCTCTGTGTGTCTGAGTGAGGACAGCTACTGGAGAAGTCCTGTGGGAACATGACATCCAATCATGCAAATAAAAGCAGAATGTTTGAACGTCAACTTAATGTTGAGTCAGTATTGTTTTTGTCGACACATTATGCACCAACGAGTGAAGGAGTTCAAGTAGCTATTCGGGTCTTGTTCTTGAGTGAGGGGACTTTGTTAGGGTGAATTGATCTTTTAGACCAGGGCTTATCAACGTTTTTGGATGGGTACCCCTGAAAATGCTTTGGCCATGTCTCGTGACCCCCGCCTCGCCCAACCACCAATGCAAATTGACCGCTACAATAACCTTAATAATAGAGAAAATACATAAATAAATACTGAAACCAGATATAATCATTAAGGAAAGTTTATGAATGTACTATGTAAACTCTAAATTTCCATTTTCCAGCCATTCAGTTGCAAAAAAGATCCCCCAAAATAATTAAAGGGGTCACCCCCAGGTTGAGAGCCCCGATGTTTTAGACAGCTTGTGATGTAATTGACTTGAATTGTACATTTTCTACAACACTGGCACAAATGCTATTCCATGCATACATCATAGATCCATGGAAATGTGTAAGTTCAATCTCAAACATTAATTTGAATACAGAAATGTGGTTTCTGCTTTTGCCCAATCCTCATGTAGGTAATGACCTGGTGTGGAACGAAACAAAACTGATTCATCTTGCGAAAGTAGCAGGGGTTCTAAATGTCTGTAACCCTGAGTGTACGAATGGAACCAAATGGACCCTTACAGGTCTGTAACTCTGAGTGTACGAATGGAACCAAATGGACCCTTACAGGTCTGTAACTCTGAGTGTACGAATGGAACCAAATGGACCCTTACAGATCTGTAACTCTGAGTGTACGAATGGAACCAAATGGACCCTTACAGATCTGTAACTCTGAGTGTACGAATGGAACCAAATGGACCCTTACAGATCTGTAACTCTGAGAGTGTATGAATGGAACCAAATGGACCCTTACAGATCTGTAACTCTGAGAGTGTATGAATGGAACCAAATGGACCCTTACAGATCTGTAACTCTGAGAGTGTATGAATGGAACCAAATGTAGGCCTACCCTTACAAGAAGTGTAACTCTGAGAGAGTGTATACAATTGGAAACAAATGGACCCTTACAAGAAGTCTGTAACTAACTCTGAGAGTCAGTGTACCACCGGCATTTGTACACTCAGAGTTCTATGAACACTGAGGATTTGACTAAATGCAGCGGCAGCAGCATCATGGACAGCCTGACTCACTACCTACTTGTGGAAAGAATTTGAGGAGCCAAGCCACTCCCTTCAAGCTGCAGATGCTGACAACATGAGGAGCCAGCCGAGCCGCCACTCCCTTCTAGCTGCAGTTGCTGACAGTGACAACCACTGCTTACCGCTTACATGGAAAAGACTCACGGCCCCATTTATCCCAAGTTAATTTGTAGCAGATCAGCTTTTAAGGTGTGTGTGTGTGTGTGTGTGTGTGTGTGTGTGTGTGTGTGTGTGTGTGTGTGTGTGTGTGTGTGTGTGTGTGTGTGTGTGTGTGTGTGTGTGTGTGTGTGTGTGTGTGTGTGTGTGTGTGTGTGTGTGTGTGTGTGTGTGTGTGTGTGTGTGTGTGTGTGTCACACAACCTCAGCCTGATGACCTAAAACTCTAATATCTCCCTGGATTGAAGGGATATTCCTATATAGCCACTGTAGTGCACCTGGGTACGAATCCTGGGCGTTTCATACTGTACATATATTATTTATATTTATATATATATATATAGCTTGTTTAAAGGTGAGGGGTCAGTAAAGTTCAAAATCCACCAATCAATGTCAACGGAGGCCTTTTTGAGAAAGGCCTTTCTCAGCCATACAAGGTCTGTATGATTTGCTGCAACCACATCTTTCTGAAAGCTGGGTGTCCCACTGAATGAGTGAGTGACAAAATGTGTCCTTCTGCCTGCCTATTCATACTCCAGTTTTAGGTGATGCACCATGCACCTCATCACCGAAAACTGGAGGACGTACTGTACCCTGAAACTGACCTTACTACTTCCTTGGCCTGGCTAGTGTAGTATTGTGCGGAAAGCGGGGATTGAGCCCGGGTCTCCCACTCGCCAGACCAACGCACGGCACAACCTGTCGTGCCAATAGGGCTGAGCCCGATTGGCAGGGCTGTTGCGGGCTGGGTCTTGGCTGGGGGCTACACTAGCATGCACGGCGCGCGGGAGTTGTTGCTGATTGGTCCTGTTTGTGAGATTATTACCTGCAGACAGACAGTAGATCTGTATTTTCGACAAAGAGGTTCGGTGTAAAGGGGTAAAAGTCAAAGTCGTACGATTTGTCACACACGTCGTGTGAAATTTGTTCTCCGCATTTGACCCATCTCTTGGAGCGGCGAGCTGCAGCCGTGCCCGTGCCGTGCTCGGGAATCATTTGATTAAAAAGAGCAGATATTGCAAGTACAGAGCCAACAGCCAAGTTTACTAGTTCAAGGTTTAACATTACATTTCTGAAAATACACATTCCACATAAAAAGATGTGTCTAGACATCCATTTCTAGGCAACAGACAGGCAACAGGCAACAGGTTTGACAGCTTGACGCCATGAAAAGGGCTCCTGGGGCCATTTAAATTTAGGTTAAAAAGATGATAAAAACACGGAAAAACACAAAAATGTCGCGCGCACGCGCGCTATGGGGCCCTGCAAATATTACCGGCCCAGGGGCCCTCGTGGGGGTTGATCCGTAAAATACTTTTAGGGATCTGGAAAAGCTTAGGGCCAAACAATAAAATACTTCTTCAATCTTGCCCTGAACCAACCAAAGTGGGCGTGTCACTATTCAGGTTGGAAGAGGTGTAGAAGATGATGTGATAATAATAAACCATCATAAAAAGTAACGGAACCAGTTCTAGAACCAAAGTAATTTCGGTGGAAAAGGGGCCAAAGTGGTGGGGTTCTTGAAAATTGTGGACGCTGTTGTAAACAAGGATAATGCTTTATCAGTGTGTCCACAGTAACAGTCTTTGTATTGAGTTGTGCTTTCATGTGAAATGTAATGTACCCATTATGCAAAACTGTTAATAAATACTTCAGTCAATTAATCCGTCCAGTGGGGATTATTGAACCACTGTATGGTTTATTATTTGACCTTTTGTCATAGGGAGGGGTGTGTGTGTGTGCGTGTGTGGCTGCGCGTGCGTACACACCTCCTCTCCGGTGGCTGTCATTGGTGTTATCAGTGTGTGTGTTGGTGTGTGTGTGTGAGAGAGAGACTCTGAATAAGAGGTGACATTAGCTTTTAGAATGATTTACTGATCCCAATCCGCATCGAATCAATAAAACAACAATAATCCTCTAAAAAAAACACCAAAGCAACGATGCTGCGTGTGTGTCTGAAAGGGGCGAACTCTGCAGCACGGGTAAGCTAACCGACATGGCTTCTATAATGGTTAGCATGCTAACAGACCAGTCTAATATAAGCAGCAGACCGTGTAGCGCTAACAGAGCAGGCTGTCTATCAGGCGACCAGCAGTAGCCCCGTTAGCATGATGCTAACTGTGGCTGTCATTTATCATTGTTATGTATTCGCAGCACCCGATTGGCCACACTGGGGGTCGGTTATATAGCTGCACTGGTCGGCTAGCTAGCCTGTTAGCATGCTAACAGGCTAGTTGTCTTCTTTTTTTTATACCCCTGTTCGCCTCAGTGGCTGCACTGCTCTGCTAGCCTGTTAGCATGCTAACAGGCTAGTTGTCATTCAATGACCCACAGCAGCACAGGCTTGCACAACAAGGGCCTCGGGGGGGGGGGGTTTGCTTTAAACTTAAGCAGCAGCTAAACTGCATCTTATGAGCGCTTGGTTGTGTTAACGTGATGCCTCACACCTGGACACTTTGGTGTGCATTTAAAGAGGAGAATGACATTGTTAGCTATAGCCACTATTTGGCTAAAATACACACAGATATGGAGGAGGGAGGAGGGTGCAAAGAAAACCCACCACACACACGTGCTTGTGGAAAACAGGCGTTGTTCCCATCGGACTGGCCTGGCCCGTTCACCAATCAAAAGGCAAAGAGTTATAGATTGACATGTGTAAAAGCAAATCAACGCTGTGTGTGGAGAGCTATAGGCGGGTCTGAGTGTCTTGGTCATTGCCGGTGGTGTCCAAAGACAGTAAAAGACAAACTTTAATAACTGCTGACAGTCTTATACCTGACAAGACGAGACGAGAGAGATCAGACAGTCAGTGGCTGGGTTGGTTCTCAAGTGGCTGGAGCGTACACAGCCTGGGTTCTATAGAAGACACTAGAGAGAAAGGAGTTATGATTATGGGTAATAAAGAGCGTGTGACCTGACCTTGCCAGCCACTGTGATTCAGAATGTACCACGTCTATGTGGACTTGTGTTTGAGTGGTGTTAATACTCGTGTTAGCAGTCAGGGGAACAACATGCCACATGTTGTAGGCTACATGTCATTGCCCCATGCATCAGTGTGGATAGGACAGGCTACATGCCTTGTGTGCACATACTGTGGAATTGAACATTGTGTACATTTGAGTGTTATGCTTGATGCGTTGCTGTACTTCGATGCAGTGGTTTCCTCAAACGTTTTTTATTCCATGGACCCTCAGCTCTGTATAATACAAGACCACGGACCCCCTTAACTCAGTCTCTGACAGTGTACAAATGGAACCAAATGGACCCCAAGGGTCCATTTGTACACTGTCAGAGTTACCGCCCCAAAGGGTCCCATCCCTGAGTCTGTTTAGTTCCTAATTATGTGTTATGTTGCTGGGGACCCCCTGGAAGGAAACCCCCGAAGGACCCTTGGGGATCCCCCACCTCAAGGAACACTGCATTAATGATATGTGATTGGCAGTAGTCACAATCATACAGTTTTCAAGTGGCATATTGTACAGACTAGTGCTGTCTTTTCCTCACAATTTGTAGATTGTATCCATTTATGTAAAGGTCGCCCCGGAGAGGCTTATATAATACCGTAAGCTATTTAATATTTCATTAAATCATCGTATATTAAACGTGGTCTTAACAGCGACATTATATTCACATTGTGACATATTCACACATGAGGCAAAGCACCAGCCACAACGCACGTTGCATCGCAAGATTGGAGATTGGATTTTCTCAATTTTTTTGATTATATAATGACCCAAACATGCAAGACATGTACATGCAACATGCAAGACTTGCTTGAAAATGTTTGACTTCCTCCAAACAAACAGACGAGGCTTGAATCATAATCGGCTTTATTGTCAAAAAGTACAAGTAAAGGGTTTCAGATATGATCCCCTCCTCCCCAAGGGGAGCCCGGATCAACCCGGGTTGGAAAAGACTGGTTCACACATGGCGGGTGGATCTGCATGCATGCTTTATTGTCATCAACACTCTCATTGCTTTCTCTTGTTCCCCCTCTCTCTACATGTCTCTCGCTCTGACCTTGTCCTCGTCTCTTGTTCTCTCTCTGTCTCTTGTCTCCGTGTCTCTCCCTCTCTTGTCTCCGTGTCTCTCCCTCTCTTGTCTCCGTGTCTCTCCCTCTCTTGTCTCGCTCTCTCTCGCTCTCTCTCGCTCTCTCTCTCTATCTTGTCTCTGTGTGTCTATGTCTCTCTCTCGTCTCCCTGCAGAAGTGCCTGTGTGGTAAAGGACCCTCTCATCCTCTGCAGCAGTGTCGACGATACACGGCAGGGGAGTCGGGGTAAGGTCCCTCTGTACCGTCGGCCTCTACCAACTACCACACGCATGCCATGCACGCACACAGGGCTGTCAGTCATCATTATGGCATTTTACTGTACCATTAGTTTGTCCCTCAAATTATTGCGATTAACGATTTAATTGCGTTTGATTATAAGATGGTAATTGTTGGTGTGACATGATCAATTGAGTGTACACAAGATACTAATGATTAATTAGTAGCCTGCTAGACTGGCATAGCAAAAAGACACACACACAGTCACACACACACAATAACCCTCTTTAAAACCCTCTTGGAAAACAAGTGAAACATGCGTTTGTTTATGTTATGATTTTTCTGGATCATGGACATTTGGGAACGTCAGGCAATTAAAGCTAGATCAGCAAATTCCAATGTGTTCTGTGAGGTTATTGCCAAATGAGCCCCAAGTAATTGACACAATTGTGTGTCTGTGTCGCATTCCTGAATTATTGGTTCAAGAATGCGACAAAAAAATAAAATGGCTCCATGATTTCATTTTCAAGGCTTCATGTGGTGAGTAATTGATGGAAGATGTCATGTTTTGGGCAAACTACTCCTTGAGACCTGAGACCAGATTCTACAAATGTCTTCTAAATCATGACAGTTTTCTTAAAATCCTATGATTCTAAATCAGTGGTTCTCAAACTATTTCATGTATTTGGCCGCGACCCCCATCTGAAAATTAAATATGTTGTTCCAGGGGACCCCACAGAAGCAAATATTGGAGTTAAAAACGCTGTGAAAGAATATACATTACAAGATTTGCACACATTCTTTTACGATTTTAAAATAGCAGATCTACAAGCTCATATGAGCTTGTAGATCTGCTATTTTTCAACAGCTAAAGTTAAAAAATAATGGTTAAAGTGGTTAAAAGGTGACACAGATATCTAAATGGGTTAACCCATTTTGACCTGAGATCAGATTCTAAAAATGTCTTCTACATCCTGACAGTTTTCTGAAAAGGCTATGTTTCTATGTCAGTGGTTCTTCGATTTTTCAAAAATAGCAGACCTACAAGCTCGTAGCGTGCCACTCGGTGGCGCGCTATGAGCTTGTAGATCTGCTATTTTTCAATAGCTAAAGCATAACATAATGCTAACACCAAAAGGGGTTCCCGTCATGTTATGTCATGCCTGACAGACACTGAGTGAATTAAATCAAATGCCATCCTGTTTCCACCAGAGATAAACAGACCATCACTTGGTCCTGCTGGTCTCGTCAGTCGAGTTCAGTGGAAAAACCATTAAGGGTCAATAATTCATAACATTTCCTGTTCCCTTCTTTGCTGTGTCATTCTATCTGCAAACTGAAGTCGGCTCTACTGTGCACTGGCCATCACTCACTGGCCTACTGTACTTTTCCTTGCCATGTAATGCTTTTCTGCCTCCCAAAGAGATGTAATTAAAAATGTAATTTTTTCCAATCGGATTCTGTATGGTAGAGTGTTAACGCTTTGTGTGCCCTTTCAACATTTTCAAAATAGTGACCCAGGGTGCCCAATGTTATTTTTGACATTTTATTTATTTTTTATAAAAATCACAAAGTGTTTTTTTTTCTTTCTCTAAGACGTCCACAGACGTCCTGGGCACCACATAGCGGTAATTCCCAGGATGTCTGTGGACGTCTTGGGCACAAAATGTGTTAATAAAATATAACATACTGTATAATGATGAAATTCCTTTCGATGGGAATTTGCGTTTACCTCTCCTTGTGGTCTCCTGATGGATGTTTTTACCTCTCCTTGTGGTCTCCTGATGGATGTTTTTACCTCTCCTTGTGGTCTCCTGATGGATGTTTTTACCTCTCCTTGTGGTCTCCTGATGGATGTTTTTACCTCTCCTTGTGGTCTCCTGATGGATGTTTACCTCTCCTTGTGGTCTCCTGATGGATGTTTTTACCTCTCCTTGTGGTCTCCTGATGCATGTTTTTACCTCTCCTTGTGGTCTCCTGATGGATGTTTACCTCTCCTTGTGGTCTCCTGATGGATGTTTACCTCTCCTTGTGGTCTCCTGATGGATGTTTTTTCCAGGCTAGTTTAGAAAGAAACCAGTTATTTACCACTTTTAACACCTGAATCTCCTCTCCTCTCCTCTCCTCTCCTCTCCTCTCCTCTCCTCTCCTCTCCTCTCCTCTCCTCTCCTCTCTTCCCTGTGTCTAACCTGAATCTCCTCTCCTCTCCTCTCCTCTCCTCCAGGGGTTCAGCCGGTAAGATAGCAGCGGCGACCGTGGTCACGCTGGGCGGTGGAGTCGGCGGGACGGTGCTCTACGCCAACTGGGACCCCAAGTTTCGTACGTCGGTGGAGCAGAATGTGCCGTACTCTGCCAGCCTGTTTGGCATGGCGCTGGGGCCCATTCCAGCTACCGTCGTACCCGTCAAAAAACAGGTCAGTGTGACGATGAATATGATGCAGCACTTTGCTAGCCTGGCTAATAAGCCAGACCGAATCAGCGGTTGGCAAAAAAAAAATTGCCTGCCGGCGGATTACGGTCTGGAGAGGCTCAATTGTACGCCCATTTCCTACACCAGAGAACTGGTGTGGCCAATCGGGACACGGTATGCAATATGGGCGGGCTTTGGTACAGTGATGTTCAATGCTTGAGACCTTTGACTGACAGTGACCAATTGCGTCAAAGAGAAAATGTTTGAACCCGCCCCCCGGGAAACAAGATCCATACACAGCATCTCCAGACTCAAATACCACACGACAGTGTGATTTGAGTCTGGCTTATTAGCCAGGCTAGCACTTTGCACTATTACGACAGCTTAGCATAGCATTGATATTTCACGGGTCAAGAACCCCACCTTTGAGAAAGGTTAAAGATGTTTATTGAATGAAAGGAAAGGACGAGGGGAAGAAGGGGTGTAGGTTCCGCGAGGGTTGCTGAGCCAGGAGTGTTTGGCGAGGTGGTTGTTTTGCTTGCCTGAGTTCGCTGCGTTCCGTGGATTTGTTTTGTCACTCTCTGCTCATAGTCCGGCCAGCAGGCAGCAGACTCCTATTTCCTAAGGTCAACTGTTATGTAGCCACATTGTTGCTGTTCAAAAAAACTGCCGGCTGTGTGGGGTGAGTTTAGTGAATGATACTGGGATGTTGCAGGACAACAGCAGTAGCTGCGCAGTGCGCATTAATATGACGTCAAACTGGTGTTCTTTTCCCCCCAACCCGCACCACAGTCACAGACCAATCAGAAGCCTACCGCCTACCTTGGAGATAGGACCCTTTCCAGACTGAGTAGCGGAACGCAGCGAATCAGGCTGGAACCCAGGCTAGTTGTTTGCACCATTGGTACGGGTTCGTGGACTGGACCGAGACTCCCCCAGTAGGAACCGGAGAAGTGGGAAAGGGGGAGAGAGAGTAGGAGAGAGAGACGGGTGAATAATGCGAAGCATAAAGGGCCTTGCAAACGTGAAGCGAGGAACGCAGGCGTTGTTGCCTGGATCAACACAGGTCTCCTCCAGGTCTGTTGAAGAGGGTCTGGATCAACACAGGTCTCCTCCAGGTCTGTTGAAGAGGGTCTGGATCAACACAGGTCTCCTCCAGGTCTGTTGAAGAGGGGCGCAACAACGCAAGCGTTAAAAAAAGCTAAACAGAATCCAGGCCTGGTGAGTCGCAGGCGTGTGCACGTAATGAGCACGCGCACAACAAATTCACGGGACCGCGCTTGAAAATGAACTATAGGCGCGTTTTATCGCTCCCCGTTTGCAAGGCCCATAAGGCTGCTGGGTGGTTTGGGCAGGGTTTAGGTAGCGCCTGTGATTTGGGCTTAGGGCGGGGTAGAGGTGTAGTTCTCCTCCTGACCTGAACATCTGTTGTCCCAACTCCATTTTTTGTGCTTCTCTCTGTCGTTGGTGTGCAGGTATTTAATCACAAGTCAAGACCCTATTGCATATGAACTTCACTTCTGTTGCTGTAGTGTTTGAGGATAGGTCTTTTCTATTCTATTCTGATTATTATACACAAAAAAGCACATTTACCCAATTAAATTGAGGAAAGCATGGTGCATTTAGCATTTTTGTCATTTTACTTAAATTACAGTGTAAGAACTAGTGATTTAGAAGGCATTTGTAGAATCGGCCTCAGGTCTTAAATTGAATGGCTTACAGGAGACACTATGCCTGCTTATCTACATGGTTAAAGTGGTTAAACTGGACGACGTTGTTGTTGTTGTTTCCAAGTTGGAGCTGTTCCAGCCGCCCTCTCTGATGTTTGAAGAGTCCAAAGCAGAGAAGAAGAAGAAGAAGACAGTGGAGAGCCCCGCCCCCGAGACAACACAGACCCTAGAACGTAAGAGAGAGAGAGAGAGAGCGGGGAGAGGAGGGGATTTACTAAACTGTTATCGTCACTAGTGTTAGTGTATAATATGCACTCGTTTTATGCCGCGAGGTGGAGCAAGCGGGAGGCTTTGATTGAGGCTCCGTTGACTGTACAAACGGAGCACTCTCCTCACACCTGACGACGACGACAAACAAAATTAGCAGCTACGCTAGATTGAAGCGTAGCTGCTAATTTTTGTTTGTGTTCCCAACCTTTCTATTACCACGGACCGGCTGACAGTTCATAAAATGTTCGCAGAAGCGGCATGGCTGGGGCCCCCCGTCCCCCCCGATGGGAGGCAGGTTGCGGTGAGTGACGGTCACGCATCATCGTACCAAAACACGGAAGACAGTTGCTATATTATATCACAACATAATGTTATATCATCGTCATTCACCATACCATTGATCCTGGTGACGCACGGAAAACTTCCCTTCTCGCGTACCAGCACAGGTACACGTACCAGTGGTTGGGAACCTCTGCGCTAGAAGGAACGCTGCCTCCCTTCTAAGTGGTACGAAAATGGATTCAAACGTCATTCCGAATAAAATAAATAATGTTATTAGATGTTGATGCGATTTATTTAATTCATGGGTTGGGAAAAATATTATTGCAACGGGACTGCGTACCAGTTGCAGTGTTTCCCTAGGACGAGTGGGGTGCAGGAGTGAGTTGGGACACCGACGTAGGCGTGCCAACTGAAGGGGATCTGAGCCACAAGAGGC
This sequence comes from Electrona antarctica, assembly GCF_951216825.1. Taxonomy (NCBI): domain Eukaryota; kingdom Metazoa; phylum Chordata; class Actinopteri; order Myctophiformes; family Myctophidae; genus Electrona; species Electrona antarctica. The sequence goes on from NC_136806.1 coordinate 14,916,199, forward strand.
ATCGCCGTGCGCGCTAAAGCAAGCGAGTCACCATGCTGAGCGTTGCAAAGAACCCTGCACCGACGGGGACAGAATCCTAAATGATCTTCCGCCTAGTCTAGTCACTTAGCTATAGCCGCTAAACTCCTAGTCTAGTCACTTAGCTATAGCCGCTAAACTAGTCTAGTCACTTAGCTATAGCCGCTAAACTCCTAGTCTAGTCACTTAGCTATAGCCGCTAAACTCCTAGTCTAGTCACTTAGCTATAGCCGCTAAACTCCTAGTCTAGTCACTTAGCTATAGCCGCTAAACTCCTAGTCTAGTCACTTAGCTATAGCCGCTAAACTCCTAGTCTAGTCACTTAGCTATAGCCGCTAAACTATCCTCCTAGTCTAGTCACTTAGCTATAGCCGCTAAACTCCTAGTCTAGTCACTTAGCTATAGCCGCTAAACTATCCTCCTAGTCTAGTCACTTAGCTATAGCCGCTAAACTCCTAGTCGAGTCACTTAGCTATAGCCGCTAAACTCCAGGAAAACCATCACTCTCCTTTTTCAATCTGACTGGTTCTTCAGTCGTACTGTAACATATTAGGAGTTATACTGTTGTGTGCAGGTGTTGTGCATCGCAAAGAGCTGATCTACATGCTCTCAACGCATCAAAGAGCTGATCTACATGCTCTCAACGCATCAAAGAGCTGATCTACATGCTCTCAACGCATCAAAGAGCTGATCTACATGCTCTCAACGCATCAAAGAGCTGATCTACATGCTCTCAACGCATCAAATCGCAAGCTTGGAAGACCGGCTACTTTCAGTGCCCGACACCTGCTCACAAATGAGTGTAAATCCGGCTTACCTGTTATTGTCTTTGTTCCATCTTTAATTCCTTTTTAATGTTCACTGTGTTGATTTCCCCTGCAGCAGCCCCAGAGGCCACTGAGGGTAAGACTGTAGTCAGTGTAGCTTTTAGTTTTACTGTAGACTATAGTCTCTCGTAGCCAGAACGACTATTGCACAATCTCTGAATGTTACGATGTTAGTCTGGAACTACAGTACACCTCCCTGAAAGTCGAGAAAGGAAGCTGTGTCATCTGTTTGTCACGAAAACATGTTTTTTGAATTCTCATTTTCCGCTAAGCAGCAGCAAGCTACAGTACATAATGCTTTGACTAATTGTATTTACACTAGTTTTCAGAGCTTCCTTTTGCACACCAAGAATGACACCACTTTAGAATGGTTACAGTAGTGTGTAGCCAGGGTTAGGGTTCATTCAAATCTGTGTTTTTAATGTTGATTTCCCCTGCAGCAGCACCAGAGGTCACAGAGGGTAAGACTGTAGTGTAGCTTTTAGTTTTGACTGTAGCGTCTATATATGGTGTAGACTTCACCACTTTAGAATGGTGCCGTATTAGTGTAGAACAGTGTTTACCAAACAGTGGGTCGGGATCCATTATTGGTTCGAGGGGCAATTTGTGAGGGTCACGACTAGAGTGAACATCCTATTTCCTTTTCCTACTTAAACAAAAAAAACGATTAAAGTTGACCGTCCTGAAGGAGTCAAGGGACCAGTCCATCAGACAACGCTCCTCTCTAAAGCTTATTCTTCACCCGTGACCTTTTCAAAACACCATCCAATCCTACAGTATGTTGGCTGCTGATTATTGGTTGGGAAATGCTGGCCTGGAATGTGCTCTTACGTTTAGGGGCTATTAACCCATTTTGACCTGAGATCAGATTCTAAAAATGTCTTCTACATCCTGACAGTTTTCTGAAAAAGCTATGTTTCTATGTCAGTCGTTCTTCGATTTTTCAAAAATAGCAGATCTACAAGCTCGTAGATGAGCTATGAGCTTGTAGATCTGCTATTTTTCAATAGCTAAAGCATAACATAATGCTAACACCAAAAGGATACTAGGAAGTATTAAATATGTGACTATTTCTCTTAGTCAACTTATTCGGAAAATTTTGCTGAAAGCGTAGAGTGGGTGTTCTGTATTCTACAAGGGGGAAAACCGTCTCTCCCAGGGTTGTCTGTTCTGTTCACTGAAAAGGAGACTAATCACAGCTCACGCTGGTACATGTATGATGTTCAATGTTCAATCAGACATAATAGTCTTGAAGCAGGGCGGAAAACTGTTTAACCCATTAAGACCTGAGGCCGATTCTACAAATGGCTTCTAAATCAGTGGTTCTCGATTTTCTTTTTCGTACCAAGGACACCCAAAATTATAAAAAAAAAAAATTCCCCCCCCAGAAATCCCCATCTGAAAACGTCTGGACGATGTTAGGAGCTCAATAAAATATTATCGCGACCTCCCGGTTAGAATATTAGCGTTTTTATCGCTTAGATTAGCGCCCCGACTCGAAAATGGTCGATGACGACTTCCGCTTCATGGGGCAAATCACAGGGTCTTCCTTCGCGGCCCTTTTCGTGCATTCTGTTGGCACTGGCTCCAGAGCACTGACTCTAATGGCGTCGGTTATTATTCTAGGTGTGGTCAGACACAGTGCATGTATGTCTGCAGTGCAAACATTCCCAAGGCTGATAAGACCCGTTCCAGAACCTCCATTCTTCTGTGGTGTATGTATGGAAAGAAAGCAGCTCGCTCTGTCTTATCAGCTGCAGACGTGGCTGTGCTTCCAACAATGTCTGCTTAACACAGCCGACGCGAATCGCGTATCAATACGTTATCAATTAATCAAACGTCGGGTGCGAATCACGTATCAATACGTTTCAATCACTTTTTTATAGCATACTTTCATTCATCTTTTTACCCACCCGGACAATGAAGAACCATCACCCTATCATTGCTGCTTAGTCCCGCTCACGTGATCAGAAAAAAAAACAAAAAACCCTCCCCTCCTGAAAACAGGAGGTCGGGCCGCTTTACGTGTAGAAGCCATTGTAAAATGGACGCGCCCATGCCGATCTAGTCGGTGTGTGAAAAGAATCAAATTTCACCTAACCTCGCCTCACCAGGCTTTCCTCCACTATTGGCTTTTACCCAACACTATAGTACTCGATTCCCCCCTCCCCTCCTGTTTCTCCAGAAGGAGGATCTTGCGAGATGGCTCTCGGAAAAAAACATAATCAACGGAACGCTGCCTAAACACATATGCACCGGATCCGATCGGCATTGCATTGCATATTGCATAACGTCTGCAACACACATGGACAGATGCATGTTTCCTTCTTCATACTGTAGCGACCAAACGATCCCCGAGCCTACAATACTACGAACTAACAAACGAACTACAGTATCGAGAGGGGCCGCCATGACAAAAGACAGTCTACCGTTGGTGGATCACGTATCGCCATGCAGAGCCGTCATAATCGGAGATCACTCGGACGTGTGATTGTAATGCTTTTTTATTCATTATAATTGTAGTGATAAGACCGCAATGAACGCATCGGGGACGTAATCGACCCGGGTGTAATGTATAACGAACTTTTCCGCGTCCTAAACCGTGGTGTTGTGATCCGAAGCTTTTTTTTCTCCATCGCCCCCAACGTGCATGCCCAGGCATGTTTCCCTATACTAGCTTGAAAAACAAAATCAGCTGATGACAACGCGTCTCACCGTTATACTATAGTTCTGAACCGAACGGTGGAATGGGACTTTTTATAGCCGTACGGATCAAGACTTTTGCTGCCCAATGTGCCCATGAACCCCCCCCCCCCCCCCCCCCCCCCCCAATGTTTTGCGATCAAGACAATGAGGCAATCATCATCATCATCTAAAAGCAGAGTTATGAAGGTTTATAGTCAGACATTGACAGGCAGATATAACAATAAACACAATAAATATGCTATACATCCTATACACGAATGAAAGCCCTGAATGTGTACTTTTACGAGGAAAAGAGTAAACATTGATCCCATGTACAGTTTCTCATAAATTGGTTACATTGCACATTGCGCCCACCAGATATAACTGCAGAGAAGACATGGACCCGAACTCAATATTCACAAAATAAGGCCTATAGCGACATATAAATACTATATACCGTATGAAACAGAAGACTCTCTGCTTTCATAAGAAAAAAATCACACCCGTGTGAACTGAGTGGTGTAAGGTTTTATATAGCATGATCAGCTGTGGTCTGACGTAATGTCTGACGTAATGAAATCACACCCGGATGTGATTTCACAACTGGCTTTTTTTGTGCAGAAAAAATGAGCATGGTTGCTACGGTCATCCAGTTCACCCGGGTGTGATTTAATTACGTCAGAAATTATTTTGAACATAGCAACCATGCTCATTTTTTTCTGCACACAAAAGCCAGTTGTAGGAGTGGTTTACACCACTCAAAAACTTCTACTGTAGTAATAATAAAAATCACACCCATGTGAAGTGAGTGGTGCAACTCTGTCCAATATTCTGTTCTCTGCTTATTCAATACAGCTCGCTATATACGGACTGAGGCAGAAAGTCATGTAAACCTTTTATTTACAGTTTGGTCTGTAAACTTCTACTGTAATAATAAAAATCACACCCCTGTGAAGTGAGCGTTGCAACTGTTCTGTACTTATTCACTACAGCTCGCTATATACGGACTGAGACAGAAAGTCATGTAAACCTTTTATTTACAGTTTGGTCTGTAAACTTCTACTGTAATAATAAAAATCACACCCCTGTGAAGTGAGCGGTGCAACTGTTCTCTACCATTGCACCGCGCAACTGTAGAGAACAGTTGCACCGCTCACTTCACAGGGGTGTGATTTTTATTATTACTACAGTAGAAGTTTTTTTCTTATGAAAGCAGAGAGTCTTCTGTTTCATACGGTATATAGTATTTATATGTTGCTATAGGCCTTATTTTGTGAATATTGAGGAGTTCACGTCCATGTCTTCTCTGAAGTTATCTGGTGGGCACAAGCTGCATTCAATAACCAATTACTGTCTAACTGTACATGGGATCAATGTTTACTCTTTTCCTCGTAAAAGTACACATTCAGGGCTTTCATTCGGTGTATAGGATGTATAGGATATTTATTGGGTTCAATTTTATATCTGCCTGTCAATGTCTCTGACTTTAAACCATCCATAACTCTGCTCGCTGTTCAAGATAACCACTTCCAGGCAAATGCAGGTGTTGCAAAAAGGTCAATATCTCCAGAATGGAACATGGTAAAATCAAAATGTATTTTTTAAATTGAAGTGGACAAGTTCAGCTTTCTTTTGATGTATGCGTGTGATTCTCGCTATAAGAGAACATTTTGCTGTGGGCCCCCGAACAAGGCCTTTGTGCAATGTTAAACGGTAGCAACATCCAAATAGGCCTGCCGAGATCTTGTAGCAATCAAAGTGTTAATAGGGCTGGAATCCTTTAGGACTTAACGATTCCCGTTCCCTTAACGACTCCCTTACAGGTCTGTAACTCTGAGAGTGTACAAATGGAACCAAATGGACCCTTACAGGGTACACCATAATTGTCAGAGTTATGATGGTCCTTGAAATAAAACGAAAAAATGTTTGAGAACCAATGCTAGCACACGTGAAGTCCACATACCAGCTGCTAGCACACGTGAAGTCCACATACCAGCTGCTAGCACTGCTAGCTGCAAGTTGTCGATACATTTTCATAGAAATAATTGAGTGACGACGGATTTAATTGTCTGTTTTTGGCTTCGTAATAAAAAATTGCAAAGGGACGAATAACTGAAATATGCAAAGAAAAATATTAATTATGATTTTTTTTTACTTGTGTTTTTCAACATGGAAATGATTTTTGACGATTATGCAAAATAATTGCGTTTATGTAAATATTGTGACAGGCCTAATCCAAACCTAATCGATTCTGGCTCCTTTGGTTCCTCTGGAGCCCAACACTGTACTGTACTGTACTGTACTGTACTGTACTGTACTGTACTGTACTGTACTAGTCAGCATTTACATGAAGTGTGTTGTATTCAATAGTAAGGATACATTATTGATGGCTTGAGTGGTTTCAGGTTTGAGTAAAGCGCGCGCGCACACACACACACACACACACACACACACACACACACACACACACACACACACACACACACACACACACACACACGCACACAGTCAAAGTCAAAGTGTGAGACTGTCGCTGTCACCAGCATTTTGCTTTGATTTTAGACACTGTCAACCGAACCGAATCTGAGCTGTTTTTTAAAGTAATGTTCTTCTGATATTGGATGCTCTGACCAAAGTCAAATATTGATGTTAGAAGACACAGAAACAAATCGTTTATTTAGAAAGCTTGACATGTTTCAACTTTCAACATCTGTGTCTGTCAAAGCCTTAGCAATTACCCTGACTTTTCACTTTGTTAGTCTCTCTGGATAAGAGCGTCTGCTAACATGCCTAAATTGTGACATGCCCAGAATCGACACATGTGGTTAAATGTGACGGTTCGGGTCTTAGTAAAAGGTGGCGTTATGGAAGGCGTAACTGTCAACTGTGTCACCTCCAGAGCCCTCCAGAAAGACTCTGTCCCGTCTCTTCAGATCTCACCTCAGCCCTTAGAACATGACCTAGATATGACTACTATGCAGACAAAACCTTGGTCATTTAATTTGTTCTAATGTTTTCTTTGCTTGTTTTTCTTTTCTTGACCACAATGTTGTAATTTAGATAACATATGTGCTTCATGTTCATTGTTTACCCGATATCCTATAGTTCCAATGTACAGGTTAAGTTAGTATATTGTTTAGAAGACTGATGCTAAGGTTCTTGGTTTTACCTGTGATCCTAGTTTACTGAGACACTACACTGTCTGTCTCTCTGCATTTGATGTTATGTGTTTAGCTTGCCTTATTATTGTACGTCGCTCTGTGTAAGTCGCACAAATTGTACATTGTAATTGTAGAGTCGTCGCTCGAGGCGTCTTACGTCATCTCTGGCATGAGCGAGGTCCCTTGTGTACCCGCACCACACGACACCGAAATCACCTCCACGCCACCTACAGGTGACCGCCCCGCTCCGATCCGCCCCGCCCCTGACCTGACATGCATGTCTGTCTGCTGCATGTTGTTCATTCCACTAAAACCTGGCTTCATCATGCATGTGTGTTTGGTTGTGTTGGTTTGTCACGTGCATGTGTGTTTGGTTGTGGTGGTTTGTCACGTGCATGTGTGTTTGGTTGTGGATGTGGTGGTTTGTCACGTGCATGTGTGTTTGGTTGTGGATGTGGTGGTTTGTCACGTGCATGTGTGTTTGGTTGTGGTGGTTGTTACGGGTGCAGGCATGTGTTTCCGACATACCAAGACTGCGACAGTCATTAGTCCGACACCTGACCTAAACACTAACCTAACCGCACACGGACACCACAGGTGATTTGTAAACAGGGTGACGGTGTTGTCTGACTAATGACTGTCAGATTCTTTGGATGGTTTGTCAAGTGCATGTACAGTATATGGGACTAACTTCCACTTTGTTCTCTTGGTGTGCTGACTGTACTGATGGTTGTTTTGTGTTTTGTGTTCTTTCTTACTGTGAATCGCTCTGGATTAAGAGCGTCTGCCAAAGGCCTACATTGTTGTTGGTTTTGGCCTGTGGACCCTTCCTTCACTGCCGTATTGTCGTCTTGCTAAAGCTGCACTCCATAACCTTTTTATAATGATTTTCTTTTTGTAAATAAAACCAGGCTACAATGCTACAGCACTGTGCTTCCCAACCATGGGCCATGAGTAAAAATGTTACTGTGGGCCTTAACATATTCAGGCCTGACGTCGAAATAAAAAAAACGTTCGCTCTAAAAGAATATATATTCAAAGATTTGTGCCGCATTTTTACGATTTTTCTAAAATAGCAGATCTACAAGTTCATAGCGTGCCACTCGGTGGCGCGCTATGAGCTTGTAGATCTGCTATTTTTCAATAGCTAAAGTATAACATAATGCTTAGTTAAAACACCAAAAGGGGTTCCCGTCCAGAATGGGTTTAAAGCTATAATATGACACAGATGCGTCCTCAGGTCTAAATGGGTTAACATATTTGGAAGAACACAAGTAGTTTAATTGAAAATATAACATTTATATGAAAACAAATTCTGTAATAGCAAAGTGAGTTTAACGTTGTTTAATGCAATCAGACAGTACTTTTCTGTTTGGATGTATGTATGGGCTTGTAGTGTTGCCGCATAACCTCCGGGTATGATGATGGTGTCACGCGCATACCCTCTATTGATTGATAATTTAAATTAAACATGCTCTGCCCACCCATAAGAGTTCAGATGGGTGGGCCGCAAACGCGAGTGGGCCCTGATGTTTGAGAAGCACTGTGCTAGAAGTGTGTCTGTTGATAGATACAAGAGTTGTCTGCTACTGAGATGTTTGGATCCTATGGTCAGGTAGGACACCTACTGGTTGTCAAGAGGTATTACATGAAGCTCAATGCACTTTGACTCAGCAGTTAGAAATTATGGCACTGGCACGGGTAGGACATACAACTTAAGGATTGCAACTTTAGACTAATGAACACACTTTCTTATTGTTGTTTTGTGTATGTTTGCTTGAAACTAATTCACTCTACTGTCTTATTTGTATCCATTTTATCAATTGTATCATTGATGTCGAGTGGAAACCTGATTATGGTTGCTTATAGCAGATCTACAAGCTCAAAACGCATTGAGCGTGTCGATGTTTGCTCCTTTTGTGTGAGTGTAGAATGACGACGTAATAGGACATTAATTCACAAACGCAGAGAAAGTACATAAAATATGGAGATACAAGGTTTCTGCCCTGCCTACTGTCTGTCCCTCTATAAAAAAATTAATAAAAATAAAATAAAAGGCGAAAGCCACAAAAAAGAAAAAAAAAAAAAAAGGTTTCTGCCCGACAGCAAAGTTACTTTATAAATTGTCTTTATTCCTGGTTTTATTCGTAACTCGAGCCCTATTTTATACTTTCAACAATAGCAAAAATAGTCGATCTACAAGACATGTGAGTGGTGATTACTAAGTACAAAAAATAAATGGTCAAAATAGCCACTTACAGATAAGCTATTTTAACTACATTTCTTTTTTCTTTTTACATTTTCACACAACATGCCCAAAGTACAGTACGTCAGGTCTGGCAGGTTGAAAGAGGTTAAACCCTCTAGTCTTAATGAAACGGACTTCAGTTACAACATCCGTACTTTCTTTCCCGTCTACACCAAATCTCTCGTTGTGAGCTTGTAGATCGGCTATTGTCGGTGAACATTCTCCCCTAAGATAGGCATGCTGCTGGGCTTCAAGCGGTTAAGTGTGTGTGTGTGTGTGTGTGTGTCTGTGTGTGTGTGTGTGTGTTCCAGAGGTGCGTACAGAGTGCCATCACCACGAGGCCCCAGCGGAGCCTCTGGTCCTTGAAGCCCCGCCCCCACCGGCGGGGGAGGAGCCTCTGAAGGAGCGTCCCGTGGAGGAGGTGTCGGCCAGACTGGCTCAACAGGACCTGGCGGAGCAGGACAGCCTGACAGGTAGGGGGCGCTCCTCCAGCTTCATGGTGCTTTTATCCTTAGATCAACGACAAATGATTCCCGAGCGTGTCATGGCTGCGTTATACCGCTCCAAGAGATGGGTCAAATAGTACATACATTGCATACAGCAATGTATGTGACAAATAGTAGGACTTTTAACCTTCTAACCACTTGAACCCTAACATAAGTATGTCCCGGTATGTTGGTCGGAGGGGCCTATTGTCCCTATCAGCCGAAAATGCGGGAGTCTGTCCCCGTTACCAATGTGCTAGACCCCCGGGGAGATGGAGTCTGTCCCTGTTACAATGTGCTAGACCCCCCGGGGAGATGGAGTCTGTCCCTGTTACAATGTGCTAGACCCCCAGGGAGATTGAGTCTGTCCCTGTTACAATGTGCTAGACCCCCAGGGAGATGGGGTCTGTCCCCGTTACAATGTGCAAGACCCCCAGGGAGATGGAGTCTGTCCCTGTTACAATGTGCTAGACCCCCAGGGAGATGGAGTCTGTCCCCGTTACAATGTGCTAGACCCCCCAGGGAGATGGAGTCTGTCCCTGTTACAATGTGCTAGACCCCCAGGGAGATGGAGTCTGTCCCTGTTACAATGTGCAAGACCCCCAGGGAGATGGAGTCTGTCCCTGTTACAATGTGCTAGACCCCCAGGGAGATGGAGTCTGTCCCCGTTACAATGTGCTAGACCCCCCAGGGAGATGGAGTCTGTCCCTGTTACAATGTGCTAGACCCCCCAGGGAGATGGAGTCTGTCCCTGTTACAATGTGCGAGACCCCCAGGGAGATGGAGTCTGTCCCTGTTACAATGTGCTAGACCCCCAGGGAGATGGAGTCTGTCCCTGTTACAATGTGCTAGACCCCCAGGGAGATGGAGTCTGTCCCTGTTACAATGTGCTAGACCCCCAGGGAGATGGAGTCTGTCCCTGTTACAATGTGCTAGACCCCCAGGGAGATGGAGTCTGTCCCTGTTACAATGTGAGATGGAATGCTGAGGTGGAGCGCCATGCACACCTACCATCAGCTCCCAGTAGTTGCCGCACCCGAACCGTGCTACTCTAACTCGTACTTTGAGTTGGCAGTGTGCCCGGGATCGAACCCATGACCTTTTTGGTCCAAAGGCAAGACCTCTATCAAACCGAGCTATTTGGACACAACTCATCACTTCGCCTAAAATAGCAGATCTACCAAGCTAAACTGTTCATGTAGCTGGGGTGAGGAGTAGGTCGTCCTCCCGGTGGGGCTCCTCACTGGCAGGTGAGTCAGTAGTATACGACAGCTTGTAAATAGACTATTTCCAAATGTATATAGGGTTAAACTGATGGTGTGCGTGTGTGTGTGTGTGGTGTCCAGCGCTGTCTGCCAGTCTTGAGGATAAACTTGCCGCGTCGGCCAAAGCTGCTCTGCACGCCATCGGAGCTCAGGAGGCCGCCCTGCTGGCCATCGCCGTGCACACATCCAAACTGAAGGAGGCCATGGAAGCAGAGGTATTATAACCCATTTTGATTCTAAAAATGTCTTCTACATCCTGACAGTTTTCTGAAAAAGCTATGTTTCTATGTCAGTCGTTCTTAAATTTTTCAATAGCTAAAGCATAACATAATGCTAACACCAAAAGGGGTTCCCGCCCAAAATGGGATAAGACGTTGCACACATCCAAACTGAAAGATGTAACTATTTTTTAGATGCTCGACGTCTTCAGCCCCTGCTAGCTAGGGCTGTGTGTGCTAGTGCTATTATTAACGTCTTCAGCCCCTGCTAGCTTGGGATGTGTGCGCTAGTGCTATTATTAACGTCTTCAGCCCCTGCTAGCTTGGGATGTGTGCGCTAGTGCTATTATTAACGTCTTCAGCCCCTGCTAGCTTGGGATGTGTGCGCTAGTGATATTATTAACGTCTTCAGCCCCTGCTAGCTTGGGATGTGTGCGCTAGTGCTATTATTAACGTCTTCAGCCCCTGCTAACTAGGGCTGTGTGCACTAGTGATATTATTAACGTCTTCAGCTCCTGCTAGCTTGGGATGTGTGCGCTAGTGATATTATTAACGTCTTCAGCCCCTGCTAGCTTGGGATGTGTGCGCTAGTGCTATTATTAACGTCTTCAGCCCCTGCTAGCTTGGGATGTGTGCTAGTGATATTATTAACGTCTTCAGCTCCTGCTAGCTAGGGATGTGTGCGCTAGTGATATTATTAACGTCTTCAGCCCCTGCTAGCTTGGGATGTGTGTGCTAGTGATATTATTAACGTCTTCAGCCCCTGCTAGCTAGGGATGTGTGCGCTAGTGATATTATTAACGTCTTCAGCCCCTGCTAGCTTGGGATGTGTGCGCTAGTGATATTATTAACGTCTTCAGCCCCTGCTAGCTTGGGATGTGTGCTAGTGATATTATTAACGTCTTCAGCCCCTGCTAGCTTGGGATGTGTGCGCTAGTGATATTATTAACGTCTTCAGCCCCTGCTAGCTTGGGATGTGTGCTAGTGATAGTATTAACGTCTTCAGCCCCTGCTAGCTTGGGATGTGTGCGCTAGTGATATTAACGTCTTCAGCCCCTGCTAGCTTGGGATGTGTGCTAGTGATATTATTAACGTCTTCAGCCCCTGCTAACTAGGGCTGTGTGCGCTAGTGATATTATTAACGTCTTCATCCCCTGCTAGCTAGGGATGTGTGCTAGTGCTATTATTAACGTCTTCAGCCCCTGCTAGCTTGGGCTGTGTGCGCTAGTGATATTATTAACGTCTTCAGCCCCTGCTAGCTTGGGATGTGTGCGCTAGTGATATTATTAACGTCTTCAGCCCCTGCTAGCTTGGGATGTGTGCGCTAGTGCTATTATTAACGTCTTCAGCCCCTGCTAGCTTGGGATGTGTGTGCTAGTGATATTATTAACGTCTTCAGCCCCTGCTAGCTAGGGATGTGTGCGCTAGTGCTATTATTAACGTCTTCAGCCCCTGCTAGCTTGGGATGTGTGTGCTAGTGATATTATTAACGTCTTCAGCCCCTGCTAGCTTGGGATGTGTGCGCCAGTGATGTTATTTATAGCTTGGCATGTCAGCGGTGTGTGTTCATGCCATGTTGCCTCACTCGGAATAACCACATGCCTGTGAACTCTGTCACAGTTAGAAGTCACACAACATCACCAAAGGATTCTCAACCTTTTGAATTTCAAGGACACCAAACCTCACCCCAATCTGTACTGTAAAATAGGGTACGAATGGAACCAAACGCACCCCTAAAGGGCTGTTTGGTTCTGTTTTGTACACTCAGAGATGAAGATGCCTCAGGCATCATTCAAAACGTTAGTCTGCCATGATATAGAACCTAAATAAAAAAGGCATTTAACATGTCTGTGATGCTCTAGTCTCGCGTTGCCAGACTGTTGTCTCTAGCAATTTTCAAATGCTTCCGTCATACAGTCTTGCGACGGAAAAGCAGAAGAGAAGCCTCCTCCCCACTTCCGTTTCGTCTTTACAGTCCGTTTCGTCTTTACAGTCCGTTTCGTCTTTACAGTCGTGCAAATTTATCCTAATATAAATCAAAATCATCTATGCATATATACAGTAGCTTGCTGCTTAGCAAAAAAGGGAATAAAAATGAAAGTCTAAAGATATTTTAAAATATACTTTTGTGAATGGAAATGAAAAACAGATTACTCGGATTTCGGGATGTGTAGTTCCAGATAGCAGATATAGCATTCGGAGATTGTGGAATAGTTGTCTGGCTACGTGAGACTAGTTATGCTCCATTCCATCATTCTGCTGATGCAGAATCAGCCTTAAGGCCTATAAGGGTTCATTTTGACCCTTGGTGGTCCCCGGAACCGACGCTGAGAGTGACATAAAACACATCCTTATTCAATGGACTATTCAATAGCTAAACTCCTAGAATCTTACACAGTGTACTTGGAAGTTGGAACGTTGGGACGTGTGGCTGGACTTGCCATTAATGATGATGATGACTTTTGTCCTCAGAGCCCTCCTGACCAGAAGTCGGCTCAGTGGAAGGATCTGGAAGCAGCACTGAACGATAGGAGTCACACTGTGGACGAGGCTGGAGCTGCTCTGCTCAAAGCCAAGTGAGAGACGCACACACACACCTTGTTGTGAGCTTGTAGATCTGCTATTTTGTTCGTCCCCAAAGTAGGGACACTATAACGTTGAAGTGGTTAAAACTTTAAAAAAAAAGAAAAAATGTAAATCTAAATATCATACAATTTTAGTTGGCTAAATCTACAGTTGATTATGTCGACGACAATGCATTTTGGCGGGCCTTGATGGCATCGTGATGCCTGATTTTTACACTTTTTACGCTGAAAATAGCCGATCTACAAACTCACAACACGTTGCAGCGTGACATGCTGTGACCTGTAGATCTGCTATTTTCAGAGTGCAACCAAGCATAAAATGACTTGTCTTAATAGTTCTACTGGAAAATCTTCTCCACTGGAGACTCTTCGGTCAGTGATCAACCAGGGCAAATCCTCCAAGGTGGTTTAGGGTCTAATGTCATGTCTACCCCACAGGGAGGCTCTGGAGACCCTTCGGTCAGTGATCGACCAGGGCAAGGCCTCCAAGGTGGACGCCGTCCGGCCTCTGGTGCTGGCGGCCGAGGAGAACCTCCACAGCATGGTGGTGGACCTGGACCACGTGGTCACCAAGGTGCAGTCCGCCCAGTCGGAGGCCAAGATCGTGTCCCAGTACAGTGACCTGGTCAACGAGGCCAAGCAGCAGTTCCAGAAGGAGCTCAGCAGCATCACACCGGAGGTCCAGGCCAACTGGAAAGGACTCAGTGAGAACGCGCGCGCACGCACGCACGCACGCACGCACGCACGCACGCACGCGCGCACGCGCGCGCGCACATGCGCTCTCAAGAGTTAAATTCTTGTTAAACATCTGAATTACTTAATTTACAAGAAGTCTACAGAATTAGAAGAATTTTTATTTTCATCAACGCTTGCCTGTTATCTAATAATAGTTTAGTACTTAGTTTTGGGCCTGAGTGGCTAAATGTCATCAGGACCGTGGCTCAAATGCAGAATAAATAATGGACCTTGATATGAAAAAGGTTGAAAACCACTGGTGTAAACAATATACTGTCAAAATAATAATCTTTACATCGAAACTATAGAAACTATAGGACGGCAGGTAAAACATGAACCTAGAATCAGTCTAAAAAATAACCTTTTATCTAATTCTTTAACATTGCGGGCAAGAACAAAAACGTTACAAAAACCAAAATGTCCTCCCCCCCCCCCCTCCTCCTCCCTGGCAGCAGGTAAGCTGACGCCGGACGACCTGAACTCGCTCATCGCCCACGCCCACCGCCGCATCGACCAGCTGAACCGGGAGATGGCGGAGCAGCGTGTGCGCGCTCAGATCCACATGGAGACGGCCCTGGAGCAACAGAGGCTGGAGGACCAGAAGATGCTGGAGCAGGCCGTGGGCACGGCCCTGGAGCACAGCCGCGAGGAGGCCAGGCTGGAGCAGGAGAGGAAGGTATATACGTACCACATGCATGGGACTGGGAGGACTGGGAGGGAAGGGTAGCTAACGCTGGAAGCAGGGAGAGGAAGGTATACCACATGCCTGGGACTGGGAGGACTGGGAGGGAAGGGTAGCTAACGCTGGAAGCAGGGAGAGGAAGGTATACCACATGCCTGGGCCTGGAGGACTGGGTGGGAGGGGTAGCTAACGCTGGAAGCAGGGAGAGGAAGGTATATACCACATGCCTGGGACTGGGAGGACTGGGAGGGAAGGGTAGCTAACGCTGGAAGCAGGGAGAGGAAGGTATATACCACATGCCTGGGACTGGGAGGACTGGGTGGGAGGGGTAGCTAATAGCGACTTTAAGCAACGACGGATACGACAGTCTGCTACGGCGACCGGAAATGGATCAGTGCTCGATACATAAACCTGCTCTCCGTCGCAGCCCTTTCTATACGGGAGAACCTACACTTACACGTAGTGTCTACAACGCCATGTCATAACCATGTTTATTGAAATTATAGCTGTCATACATTTACACCGATTGCTCCATCACCTCTCTTATGCTGTGTAATGTGTTGGCATGCTCTGAATGAAGAAATAACACTAATACCATATGTCATATTAACCATGTTTATTAAAACGGTTTTAGAATAACACAAATTGCTCCAACACCTTCCTCTTGCCACTGCTGATCATGTCCAGCGCATGTAAGAATTAAGCAATATCGGCAAGTTAGCTGACGCGCGACGGGGTGTTTAAAAAAAAAGTGTTTATGTTTGACACATGCTGCATAGACGCGTCACCATGGGAACCAATGTCGCCGTCGCTGACGGCTGTTTGCTTAACGATTTTGACAGCTACAGCGACGGCGTCATAGCCGCCGTACTTCCGCATAGCGTCGCCGTCCTGAAACAGTCGTTGCTTAAAGTCCCTAATGCTGGAAGCAGGGACGGGAAGGTATATACCACATGCCTGGGACTGGGAGGACTGGGTGGGAAGGGTAGCTAACGCTGGAAGCAGGGAGAGGAAGGTATATACCACATGCCTGGGACTGGGAGGACTGGGTGGGAGGGGTAGCTAATGCTGGATGCAGGGAGAGGAAGGTATACCACATGCATGGGACCAGTGTTGATTTTGTCGACTAAAGACAAAAAAAAATGTTCGACTACCTTTTTTCACTGGCGAAAACTACATGGAAACTAAATAAAAAAACTAAGCTATGATGACTGAAACTAAGACTAAATATTACTGACAATTTCATCAACAAATAAAAACTAGACAAATGTTAGGGAGGCTAAGGAAGGGACTAGTGGACAAGAGATCCAGTATAAGTAAAAGACACAAGTCATTTTACAATTGGTTGCATGCTGAAAATAGCCGATCTACAAGCTCTTGTAGATCGGCTATTTTCAGCAAGTGTAAAATCAGTCATTACGACGGCATCAAGGCCCGCCAAAATGCATTTTAGTCGACTAAATCAACTGTAGATTTAGTCGACTAAAATGTTATTTTATTTAGTCGAGTGAAACTAGACCAACACCTTCCGGGTGACTAAAATGTGACTAGAACTAAATGGAAGCTATTCAAGAGACTAATGACTAAAACTAAAATCAGAATGTCCTGCCAAAAACAACACTGCATGGGACTGGGAGGACTGGGAGGGAGGGGTAGCTAACCCTGACGCTGGAAGCAGGGAGAGGAAGGTATACCACATGCACGGATTCAAGTTCTCAGTCACCACCACTAGTGCTGCACGATTCTTGCTCAAATGTGAATCTCGATTTTTTTCCTTCCACACGATTCTCATTTTGTCCATGAAAATATGTATTGTCTTTAGTCTGTTGTTGCTGACTATACTGTGGCTTTAAACAGACAACATCAAACTCAAAGTCTCTCTTGTAGCAAAAAAAATAAATAAGAGTAACTAAAATGAATGGGACAGCCAACTAGTGGTGCACGATTCTTGCTCAAATTTAGAAATGAGATCTCATAGGTGTCTGAATCTAGATCGCGATCTTTTTTTCGATTAATCGTGCAGCACTAGCCTCATTATATTATCATATTTCATAAGCAAAGCTAAACGCCTTTAACTTCTTCAAGCGGTTGGCTGTATGTAGAACAGTGAGAAGTAAAACAAACATTTAGAGTACAGATAATATGTAAATTATGTAATTTTGCATAGCGTTCTATAAATTGCATAGCTCAATACCAGCGGGTGATGGACCTCTGTAACGTGCTGTTACCTATAGTTATCTACACCCCCATGTGGTCACCACCGGCACTACAGTTTATGCACTTCTATTTTACTTGGACCGGTGTAAGGGTCCATTTCTACTTCTATTGGGGGGGTTCTTCAAATCGAAAAAGTCAGAGAACCACTGTCCTTGAGTCTTTTTTGTTTAAATGAACTCCGTTTTACTTCATTTGACATCATGGGAGCATCTTAATGGAATCCTGATCTAGTCTGAAGCCTTGCTTCCGTCTAATTCTGTCTGTCTGTCTGACTGTCTCTCTCTCTCTTTCTGTCTGTCTGTTTGTCTCCCCCTCTCTCTTTCTCTCCCCCTCTCTCTTTCTCTCTCTCTCTTTCTCTCTCTCCCCCCCCCCCCCCCCCTCTCTCTCTCTCTCTCTCTCTCCCCCCCACTCTCCCTGTGTCTCTCCCCCTCCCCCCCTCTCCCTGTGTCTCTCTCTCTCTCTCCCTGTGTCTCTCTCTGTCTCTCTCTCTCCCCCCCCCCTCCCTTCCTCTCTCCCCCCCTCTCCCTGTGTCTCTCTCTCTCTCCCCCCCTCTCCCTGTGTCTCTCTCTCTCTCTCCCCCCTCTCCCTGTGTCTCTCTCTCTCCCCCCCCTCTCCCTGTGTCTCTCTCTGTCTCTAGCTGGTAGAGTTGAGGGAGGTGATGGAAGCAGAGATGAGGACCCAGCTCAGGCGTCAGGCTGCAGCTCACACCGACCACCTCAGAGACGTCCTCAAAGTCCAGGAGCAGGAGCTGAGAGCTGAGGCTGAGGAGGTGTGTGTGTGTGTGTGTGTGTGTGTGTGTGTGTGTGTGTGTGTGTGTGTGTGTGTGTGTGTGTGTGTGTGTGTGTGTGTGTGTGTGTGTGTGTGTGTGTGTGTGTGTGTGTGTGTGTGTGTGTGTGTGTGTGTTTTTGTCTTTTTGTCGGACAGTCTTGGCTTATCTGTCCGACTGTGTCTAAGATGGTGACAAGCCCTGTCTCAGTGTTAACGGCTGACCTGGGCTCTGTGTTTAGGTGCTGAGCGGTAAGCTGTTGGAACAGGAGACAGTGTACCGCCGGCTGACCCAGGAACAGCTGGACAACTTCACCCTAGACATGAACGCAGCCTACGCCAGGCTGAAGGGCATGGAGGAGGCCATTGACAGTAAGAACCAATCATCCTCGATCTTTTTCACCTCAACATGTCCCACTTTTATCTCTGGGTCCACCTCTTCATTTTCCACTGTGTTCAGTATTGATTCATAGTGCAATGGGCTCTATGCGCACAGGCCATTTTGGAAAGAACTTGGGCCTATACTTCCTTCACAGGTGTTACTGATGATACTAATGAAGGCTCTGTTCCATTCTGGTCAAAACAGGAACAAATGGAATCCTGTCACAATTATTGCATAATCGCCTAATGGCAATTATTTGAGATAATAATTGTCATAATCGTTTCCATGTTGAGAAAGTTTCATAGCCATATATTTTCCCAAAAAATGTGGAAACAGCATATCTACAAGCTCACTTACGTGACACGTTGTGAGCTTGTAGATATCATATTTCCACTATTTTTTCTATATGGCCATAATACAATTTTAGTATCAGTCATTGACGTCAGTCATTTCTTTGAGAAATGTCTTGCCCTGTGCAATTTATTTGTTTGCAAGGCCTAAAAGCCACACAATTAAATCGTTCATAGCAATTATCTGTGTAACAATTAATCATCAAGTGAAATGTCATTATCGTGACCGCCCTAGTTTCCACAGTCCACAATCTCCGAATGCTATATAGTCTGGAACTACACCTCTCGAAATCTGAGTAAGGAAGCTGCCATTTCCATTCACAAAATATATATGAATATGAATATATTATTCATATTCATATTATATTAAAACATATATATGCTTAGATGATTTCTATTTAGGATAAATGTGCGCTGTAAAGACGAAACGGAAGCGGGTAGGAGGCGCCACTTCCGCTTTATCGCTTTACTCATGACCAGAGCTTCCGTTCTCCAGACTGTATGACCGTAAGCATTTGAAAATTGCAACAGACTATGACCGCCCTAATCTTGTCTCCTGTCCCCCCCCCCCCGTGTCCCCCCCTGTGTGTTTCCCGCAGGTCACGTGATCGCCGAGGAGGAGGCCCGCAAGGCCCACATGCTGTGGCTGTCCGTGGAGGGCCTGAACTTCGCCCTGAGGACGTCGGGCGCCGACACCCCGACCGAGCCTCTGGACGGGGCGGCGGCGGCCGTGCGCGACAGCTGCGCAGCGGACGAGTTCGCGGCGGCGCTGGCCAGCGCGCTGCCCGAAGAGTCGCTGAGTCGCGGCGTCTACAGCGAGGCCTCGCTGCGCGCGCGCTTCTATGCGCTGCGCGCGCTGACACGCCGCGTGGCCCTCATCGACGAGACACACAACTCCCTGTTCCAGTACTTCCTGTCCTACCTGCAGGTACAGTAGTCCCGTCACCATCGTTACGTAATCGTCTAATCGCCAATTATTTTTAGGTCATCGCAATTATTTTTTGCATAGTGGTCGAGATCGTGTCCAGGTTGGAAAATGTTCATGCATTTCCAAACATTTTCTTGTAGATCAGCTATTTCCGCTATTTTTGGAAAATGTTCTTTCCTATTGCTATTTACGTGTAGCAGTATCTTTGTATATTTAGGTTATTAGTCATATCTGCCCTGTGCAATTTTTGTTTGTATGAATCCTTAAACTTAGGGTAACAGAAATGACATTCATGTTCCAATGTTCAATGCCAAAAGCACAATTAATTAAATTGATTTATTTGTGGCAAACATAATTGTGATTTACGATCGCGACAAACTGTAGATCTGCTATTTTTGGCTTATCAAGTTGTGTAGATTGAAATGAGAGCGAACCAAATGTGATCTTTACAGGTTAGTACAGAGGGTTTAAATGGTACTGACTGCGCAGCTCCTAGTGAACGACAGAACACAATGTCACAATAAATTAAATTCTCCACGATACTGTGTTTTTGTTATCACGATAAACGATAATTTACAAAAGAGCGACTTACAGTAAGCAAGAGCAACACACGGTAATACATTAAAAAAAGTTCATCAAGACTCATAAAGAAGCTAAGAACCTACAGTAGCATCTGTCTAACAGTAGAAAATGTTTACATACAGTACAATGTTATCTAAATTACATAAATGTAGTCATTGCATAAGCCTGTAAGGTCGGCGAGGCTAGTGCAAGTGCTACGGGCTAAGATGGAGTCTGAAGAGGTGGGTTTTCAGACTACGGTGGAAGATTGGGAGTAAGTCTGCAGTTCTGACTGCAATTGGAAGTTCACTCCATAGTTTTGGAGCCAGAAGGGAGAATAAGATAATAATGAGCGCCCATCCCTCCCTACCCTACAGGCGGCGCTGCTGTTCGAGGAGCGTGAGCTGCCGCCCCCGGCCCAGCTCACCGGCGAGGACCTGGACCCGTTCAAGATCCTGTCGTACGCTACCTACTCCCTGGAGCGAGGAGACCTGGAGCTGGCCGCCAAGCTGGTGAACCAGCTGAGAGGGGAGGCCAGGCGAGTAGTTGGGGACTGGCTGGCCGAGGCCCGTCTCACCCTGGAGACCAGGCAGGTGGTGGGCCTGCTGTCGGCCTACGCCAACGCTGTGGGCCTGGGGACCACTCAAGCGCCGTAGTAGACAGGCGGCGGGTGGGCCTGGGAGACCACTCAGGCGCCGTAGACAGGCGGTGGGTGGGCCTAGGGACGTCTCGGGTGCCGTAGAGTCGACACCACGGGCAGGAGCTGCTCTTTATAGAACCTGTTAACCTTTTACCCCAATTACCTTGTCAACCCTCCTTCTATTCCCCCTTAAAGCAGTGGTTCTCGTACTTTATTTAATGTCAATGACCCGCCCCGTAAGAGTGTACAAATGGAAACCAGTAACTCTGAGAGCGTACAAATGGAACCGAACGGACCCTCATAGGTCCGTAACTCTCCGAGTTACAGACCTCTAAGGGTCCTTTTGGGAACCCTCACAGGTTCGTAACTCTCCGAGTTACAGACCTCTAAGGGTCCTTTTGGGAACCCCTTCGGGGCCCACTTTGAGAATCACTGCTTTAAAGCTAAAAGGACACTTTTGGTAGAGTTC
>NC_136806.1:14937619-14952619 GCF_951216825.1 Electrona antarctica
AGAGTTCTATTTTATTTGTTTGGTTGTGTAGTTTACCTTGTCATGACGTAGTTTACCTTGTCATGACGTAACTCCAAAATATTGGTGAGCTCGTTTCCCGCTTTTTAGCATTACTACTTTTAGTATATCAGTGGAGCAACTATTGGAAGATATCTCGCACAATAGTTGGACTTTCGTCGTGGCACGGGTAACCACACAACCAAAAGTAATTTTGCAGTAACCACTTAAAACCCACATACGTACGTATAGTACGTACGTATATACGTACCGGTAGTTGTATGATCAAATTGGGAAAATAGCCGATCTTCATGCCGACTGCTATTACGGCATGCACGGAAATGAGGACGGCAGGGTTCAATGTGGTTAAATCACCCCCCCCCCCCCTTCTACCTCCTCTGCTCTCCCCATCTCTCCCCTCTTTCATTCTGCCCCCAACCCTCCCTTTGGTTGACCCTCCTCCTTACAGTATGTCCCAGGAAGGGAGCTGGCCTCTGGGCCACAGGCATTACAACATACAGTAGACGTAGGCTGCTGTAGAGGCACTGTTTCTGTCGCCACTATCGGACAACCAAGAGAGCGTCGACTGTACACATTTGACGCAGTGGTTTGCAAATGTTTTAAATTGAATTGAAAGGAACCTTGAACCCTGAGTTTCAGACCCCCCATAACTCCACTTCCATTTATACACTTCAGTAGTTGCATTATGTCGTCCACTATATCAGAGTTACAGCCCTGTAAGGGTCCATCGATTGTTTTGGATCCTAATCTAGTCGTTTTCCCCGTCGTCACCCTGGAACCCCCCTCCACGGACGGACGCCACCTTGAGAACCACAGCGTTAACCCATACGCCATCGTGTCACACTCACACGGCCGCGCAGCCAGCGGCCAACAGGGCATGAACTGTTGTCACCAACCCCACTAAAGCCAAAACTAGCTAGGTTAGTCCGTCCTCGCGTTCTCGTAACGGCACGGAGAAAGGAAATGTGTACAGCTCCACGACGTTACACGACATATCATCCACTGTTCCTTGTTGCAATCCACCCACAGGTTGTCCATTCTCAGATTTGTGTAATTTATGTTAAATATTATTGTTATTTACCGGGGTGCACCACCACCACCAGAGCTGTGTTTGTTTCAAAGCACTAAAGAATCCACTTTGGGAGTAGAGTTGTTGTACCCTGACATGTCGGACACTAAAACCTCTCTCTCTCTCTCTCTCTCTCTCTCTCTCTCTCTCTCTCTCTCTTCTCTCTCTATCTCTCCTATTCTGCCCTATCCCTCTCTCTCAGCCTCGCTCAGTTCAAGGCTCACACATTTTATCTTCACACTTTCATTGGATTTCTGCATTTAATGGCGTCATTAATGAGCCAGAGGTTTTGTGGGGGGAAAAAAAACGTTAAAATTGATGCTATTATAAATTGATAATTGTCCGTTTATGTCATGCGATGACTCATTCCTGTCAATATTGGATGTGTAACAAAATAAATCGTAGACGACAAGACGAGATGTTTGTGTTTTGTTATTTCTCAACTTTCTCGACTGTGGTGACTTTTTTTTAACCGATTTACCAAGTCACTTAACCAGGATTAAACCAGCCCGGGGCGGTTGGCTCAACCGTTTGGGCATCTAGGCTGCTGAGCCAGCCTGGCGGCGTGCCGCGGGTTCGACTCCCGATCCCGACAGCCCTTGCCGAGTGTCTTCCCCCCCCCCCCCCCCCCCCCCCCACATCTCTCGCCCCATTTCCTGTCGGTCTACTATCGATCTATCAATAAAGGCAGAAAAAGCCAAAACATATATCTTTAAACCATTGTGATTTAAAAATGTGTTTTCTGGGTGCTCGGGTGGCGCAGTGGGAAGGTCGCTGCCCACCACCGCGAAGACTGTGGGGTTGTCCCGTTCCGATCACATGATCAGAAGACTGTGGGGTTGTCCCGTTCCGATCACATGATCAGAAGACTGTGGGGTTGTCCCGTTCCGATCACATGATCAGATTGAAGACTGTAAATGGTGCATTTATATAGCGCCTTTATCCAAGGCGCTTTACATAGATTGTGCATTACATTCACCCATTCACACACACATGCATACACCGATTGCGGCGGAAGCCATGCAAGGTACCAACCCGCACATCGGGAGCAATTTGGGGTTCAGTGTCTTGCCCAAGGACACTTCGACATGTAGCCAGGAGGAGCCGGGATTCGAACCGCCAACCCATGGATCATTGGACGACCTGCTCTACCTCTTGAGCCACAGTCGCTGGCTCAACACTGTGGGGTTGTCCCGTTCCGATCACATGATCAGATTGAAGACTGTGGGGTTGTCCCGTTCCGATCACATGATCAGACTGTGGGGTTGTCCCGTTCCGATCACATGATCAGATGTTCAAATAGTTTTCAAATGATCGGAATCGTATCGGGAGCAAAGAAATGTGATCGGGACATCCCTAGTATCAATATTATATCCATCCATCATAATATTAGACTGGAGTGGATATTGTCTGTGATTTTTGATATTGTACTACTGTGATATGGTATAAGTGTTCTATAAAACAAAAATAATATTGTATCGTGAAAAATCGGTATCGGCAAATGCTCAAAATCAAAAGATCGGAATCTGATTGTGAGCAAAAAACCTGATCGGGACAACAATAGTACAATTCCAACTTTCCAAGGGAGCCCAACTCGATGCAGGTACCAGCGCTGTGTGTGTGTGTGTGTGAGTAGGTACCAGCGCTGTGTGTGTGTGTGTGTGTGAGCAGGTACCAGCGCTGTGTGTGTGTGAGCAGGTACCAGCGCTGTGTGTGTGTGTGTGTGAGCAGGTACCAGCGGGGGGGGGGGGGGGGGGGGTGTGTGTGTGTGTGTGTGTGTGTGTGTGTGTGTGTGTGTGTGTGTGTGTGTGTGTGTGTGTGAGAGAGAGCAGGTACCAGCGCTGTGTGAGTTGTGACCCAACTACTATACTTGAGTAAGGACAGATTTGAGGTACCTTTTACTTAATATACATTAACCAATTAAGCCCTTTTATATACCATGTGTTTTATTCAACTACAATTATATGGCAGCTTTAGTTAGACATGATTTAGAGTATTAATACAAAACATTGTACGGTACACTAGTGACTAGTACCCACTAAGACCTATTTTATGGCTATTCGAATATTGAGTTTGTAGCTCTATTTGTGGATTACTCAAATTTAATTTTGAATACATTCCTGCACCATTGGAATGCATGAATACAAGCCTTTTACTTGTAAAATGGTATTTTTATATTCCACTTTTACTAAAGTTTAAAAGATAAATAAAGCAATCTCAGTACGACTAGTGACTTCTTCCACCACCACTGTTGCATACACGTGAGTTTCTCAGTTCATTTTAGCCTCAGACGTTGAATTACAAATTCAGCAACCCGCCACAAGGTGCCGCCGTTTCTCCACAACGGCACAATATCAAAGCCAAGGCTTTCCCTAATTAGGCAGCGGTGAGCCAGATGTGAACATCAGGTCAGGATCAGACAGACACACTCCCCTTTTCACGCCGCCGCCTCCTCTCTTCCCTCGTCTCCTCCACTTCTCTCTTCTTCCACTCTTTCACCAGACGACGGTCTGTGTGTGTAGTCAGTCAGAATAGTTCACCTCCTCATACCACGACAAAAGAACAACTTTAAAAGGATGGACTGGACGCCGCACACACACAGTGGGTGACGGAGGCGGAAAAAAGCATCTGCCAGTTAGTACGTGGTGAAAACAACTCACCAACTCTCTTATGCCTGTTATTATTTGGTTCCGTCTGATCTTCGGTTGCGTGTGTGTGCTTTAATATGACCCGGTCGGTCGTATCGATAATGGACATAATATATATAAATTAGATGATCATTCATGACGATGTGGGATTATGATGTCCGTCTGCCGTTGTCTTACCTGACGTCTCTCCACTAAGACTTAATTGGCTTCCAATTTAAGTCTGTGTTGTGTTGATTTCCTGGGAATAGAAGAAGTCCACGGTATATAATAAACAGTCACGTGAGTATAATAGCCTATACTACTAATTCACTGAACCATGTGTGTGTGTGTGTGTGTGTGTGTGTGTGTGGGGGGGGGGGGGGCACTGGGGGTTATAATTGGAGGAGGATGTGGGATGGATAGACCACCAACAAGGCGTATATTTTTAACTATAGGCTACTATTTTTAACGGATAATTGTTTGAATTACACATATGGGCTATTTATGTCTTTCTCCTAGTGATAGCTTACATAATTAAGGTAGACAACTCAAGTAGTGTCCTTTACTCTGCTTATATTGTTTGCTTGCTTGTTTTTTCTTTCATAATAAAATCCAATAAAGTAAAGCTGTGAACAATTGTACTGCACTACTGTAGTGGAGTTGGTAGAGGTTTTAAGAGGAAGTACAAAGCATGTACCTCAGTGGGTCTCAAACAAACCTTTTCCATGTCAAGGACCACCAAATCCACCCCCTCCATAAGCGAAGATTTTTATTACGGCTCTAGCTGTCATTCTCAATAATTTTAATTTCAAGGACCCCCAGTTTGACATGCATTAAGCTACAGACCCCCATTTAATGGCATTTCTATCTCTGGGAACCCCCAATTTATATTATAAAATCAATGTTAATTTAACTGTGTACAAAATTTGTACACTTACACTTACAGACCCATAAAAGTCCATTTGGTTCCTAACTGTCATTCAGCTGGGGACCCCCTGGAACTCCCTCAAAGACCCCTGAAAGACTCCCTCAAAGGCCACTTTGAGGTTACATGCTACAGCACTTAGCTGAATGTACTGAGTTACTTTCCAATGCTGAATGTAAGGGTCCCTTATCCCAGATCTTAACAGCGGAATTATTGCCTCTTGACAATTAACAGTACAGTACAGTACAGTACAGTACAGTACAGTACAGTACAGTAGGCCACTTGTGTGAATGCATGCACCTCTCATCACATTTGGTAGGCTAGTTAGCATTGGCAACATAGCTGTAATCTCTGGAGGTGTTTTTTTTAGGGGGGATTTGTTTAACTATAGGATAAACTGCCTTCTCAGATTTGTGAGTATGATCGACATTTTTCTCACAGTCAGTCAGCAGCTCTTAGTGTTTGATTATTGCAGGATCGGGGTTGCATTAGATTTTTTTTTTTTAAATTTTATCCCTTCATTTTGTAACCCATTTTTTCACCCCTGTGCCAATTATCTAATGTGATCCTGGGCTTTCTACACACCCTCCGCCAACCTAGTCCCCATATATGGGGTACATGGGGAGAGCAACGGACTTGAACTCATGCTTCCTTCCTGCCTGAGTGTCCAAGTTGCTCCTTTACACGTGACAGGTTGCATTAGAATGAATACGGGGCGGTGGTGGCTCAGGGGTAGAGTGGCTGGATGGTATAACCACAAGGTTGCCTGTTCGAACCCGGGCTCCCCCAGAGTTAGTGTCGAAGTGTCCTTGAGCAAGTCACTGAACCCCAAATTGCTCCTGATGTGCTGGTTGGTGCCTTGCATGGTTTCCGCCGCCATCGGTGTATGAATGTGTGTGTGTGTGTGAATGGGTGAATTGATGCACAATATATGTAAAGCGCCTTGGATAAATGCACTATATACTGTAAATTTACCATTTATGAAAATATGTATTTTAATTCCTAATTCATATAATCTCCATGTTTAAAGTATGTATATACATTGTGCTGTGTCTTATTTCAGCTCCTTGCCCTGCAGTGTGTGAAGAAGATGGGGCCGGTGGAAGTGTGCTTTACTTTGAGCTTAATGATGCTGCTGCTGCTTACCTCAGTGAAAGCCAGAGGTAAGGCACTGTGTGTGTGTGTGTGTGTGTGTGTGTGTGTGTGTGTGTGTGTGTGTGTGTGTGTGTGTGTGTGTGTGTGTGTGTGTGTGTGTGTGTGTGTGTGTGTGTGTGTGTGTGTGTGTGTGTGTGTGTGTGTGTGTGTGTGTGTGTGTCAGGGAAAGACTATAATCCCACCCTCTCGTTCTCCTGTGTAATTAGGCTGGGGGGTGGTCTACTCTAAATCTGTTTTTGAACCCAGGACTCGGGCTGGATAAATTGTAGTCCGTGACCCGTTGTGAGCTTAAAGATGGCCTGTTTTTAGACCCGTTGTGAGCTTAAAGATGGCCTGTTTTTAGAGGCTATGTTCACTATAACGTTGTTGCCGGGCAGAAAGGAGGTGCTCTGATCGATCGGCCACAGATTTAACTCCACAGATGACTCGATCGGAAATTTACCCAATTTGAAGAAACCGATCTTGTATGGGTAAAAAGCACAACACAATTCGTAGATGAATGCCCTATACTTGATCATACAGTACTACAGCGTGTTAGCTTCACACACAAAAATATCACAAGTAACAGACCCACATATTCCACAAGCATGAGTTTGTAGATCTGCTACTTTTGCAATTTTAGAACTTGAATTTCTGAAAAGTGACAGTTTTGGACATAACAGAGGTGACTGCCAGGTGATATTGATTGTCCTTTTGAATACTTGAGTTAAAAGTATGTACATTAATTTGTGTCCACCCTGGGACAGGGAGGTCGGGGGTTCGATCCCCGGCCGGGTCATACCAAAAGACTATAAAAATGGGACCCAGTGCGTCCCTGCTTGGCACTCAGCATCAAGGGTTGTGTTGGGGGGTAAGTCCCTGCGACATACTAGCGTCATGTTCAGGGGGTGTACTTGTACATCAAGCTGCCAGCACGCTAAGGAAACAGGAGATAGGCTCCTGCCCCTATGGGCCTCATGGCTCGGCAAGGCTTACTTACTTTTGAATACCCCAGTATAAAAAATAAAAAAAAAGAATACTCCAGTTTCCAGTACCTTAGCTTTAGTACAAATGTGACAGAGCAACTTTCACGTAGTGAAGTAATTTTTGACCGGGAGGCATGTCTATAGTTTGACTCCAGTATTCCTGTGGGGGTTGAGTATATACTTTGTCCGGTAACAAGACAACTCACCCCTTTTCCGTTTTCCTCCCGGAATTTTCCCCAGTGAGGGGTGGGAGAGGCTGGACAGCAGACGGCTGGACTTTGAATTTCTCTAACTATAAACTTTCACGACAGCAGACAGCCTAAGTACAAATATAATTTATGTAAAGGCTACTACAGTGAAGTCGGTTCACAGAAGTTGTTGTGGCTATGTGGGGATTATCTGACGAGGTACCATTTGAGTGGGCAAAACCTTACATATACTAAATAATACTAAATTGTTTATAGGGTCAATATAAGTAAAATAATATAGCCTTTCCACAGGAGTATCTTTTTATATTTTTCCAAAAAGAATACAAACCGCCAATAGCATATTACAAAGTTATCCCCCTCACTGGGGAAAATTCCGGGAGGAAAAACGGGCAAGCACCGGGGTGAGTTGTCCAGTATTCCTTTGTCCACCTATAATGTGAGAGCGGTCTTTGTCAGTCCTGCTGCTTAATGCACCACGGAGTGCTTTGCTTCTCTCTCGCTCCACCAGTGAAAAACAACAAACCTGCAGAATTTCTTTCATTTTCTTGGAGCGGAAACTTCACAAAAATGCCAAAAATCTGGTGTGAAAGGCATTCGCACGCATGCACGTGCACACACACACACACACACACACACACACACACACCCACACACAGTTTTGTAATACTGTACTTTTGAGGACCTCAACATTTTTAGGACAGTGATTTTATGAATGCCATTATTAATCAATTTACCCCATTTTATTTTTATCCGAAACTCTGAAAAAATAGCAGATCTACAAGCGGACAACGTGTCGCTCTGACTGTGACGTGTTGTGTTCTTGAAGATTGGCTATTTTCCGGTGCTCGACACCAGCGCGCGCCTAAGCTTTAAATCAGGCATAACCCTGTCTCTAATCCCTAGACCTAACCTCTAAATGTTTCATCCTAACACTAAACCCAAGATGAATCTTTTTCTATTTGTAAATGTATCTGTACAAATCTGTTTTAAACATAAATCAACATTTTTTTTCTTGTGAGAAACAGGAAAACTGTCCTCACAATACTCTTGTGGGGACACTTGGTCCTCACAGGTATGTTAATACGTACGTACGCACGCACGCACGCACGCAGACATGCACGCACGGAGGGTGAAGAAATGGGTCTTTATGTAGTGAGGTGTTTACCTAGCCACAGCTTAGGCCAGGGCCTCTCTCCCCCTCCTCTGTGCGTGGAGGTGTTTACCTAGCCACAGCTTAGGCCAGGGCCTCTCTCCCCCTCCTCTGTGTCTTTATGTAGTGAGGTGTTTACCTAGCCACAGCTTAGGCCAGGGCCTCTCTCCCCCTCTAGGGTCTTTATGTAGTGAGGTGTTTACCTAGCCACAGCTTAGGCCAGGGCCTCTCTCCCCCTCCTCTGTGCGTGGAGGTGTTTACCTAGCCACAGTTTAGGCCAGGGCCTCTCTCCCCCTCTAGGGTCTTTATGTAGTGAGGTGTTTACCTAGCCACAGCTTAGGCCAGGGCCTCTCTCCCCCTCCTCTGTGTCTTTATGTAGTGAGGTGTTTACCTAGCCACAGCTTAGGCCAGGGCCTCTCTCCCCCTCCTCTGTGAGGTGTAGTGAGGTGTTTACCTAGCCACAGTTTAGGCCAGGGCCTCTCTCCCCCTCCTCTGTGCGTGGAGGTGTTTACCTAGCCAAAGTTTAGGCCAGGGCCTCTCTCCCCCTCCTCTGTGAGGTGTAGTGAGGTGTTTACCTAGCCACAGCTTAGGCCAGGGCCTCTCTCCCCCTCCTCTGTGTATGTAGTGAGGTGTTTACCTAGCCACAGCTTAGGCCAGGGCCTCTCTCCCCCTCCTCTGTGAGGTGTAGTGAGGTGTTTACCTAGCCACAGCTTAGGCCAGGGCCTCTCTCCCCCTCCTCTGTGTGTGGAGGTGTTTACCTAGCCACAGCTTAGGCCAGGGCCTCTCTCCCCCTCCTCTGTGCGTGCGTGCGCACATGCGCATGCACTGTTTTCTCCACCTTCACATTTACAGTTGGCTGCCACCGATATTGTCCCTTATCATTTGACCCATTTAGGCCTGACCTCAAAATTAAAAAAAATCCTTCTAAATCCTCCAGTTTTCTGAAATAAATATTTTCACGATTTTTCAAAAATAGCAGACCTACAAGCTCGTAGCGCGCCACTCGGTGGCGCGCTATGAGCTTGTAGATCTGCTATTTTTCAATAGCAAAATTATAACATAATGTTTAAAACACCAAAAGGGGTTCCCGCCCAAAATGGGTTAACTGTCCTTTTGCGCAGATCACGCAAACCTCAGCAAAAAGAAAAGGACAATATCGATGGCCTCCAACTGTAGCTCCAAGTTCACTATATTTATACTTGTATTCGTTTCACTCAGGTTATAGGAATACGTTTAGGGTTTGGCATAGTTTTACTGAGGTTATAGGAAATTAGGAATAGGTTTAGGTTTACTTTAGCCATAGTTTTACAGAGGTTAAGGTTAGGAATACGGTTGGGTCAGGTTCAGGCAGAGTTTTCCTGAGGTTACGTTTATAAGAATCGTCATCATTCAAGTGCCCTCGATATCTGCTCTCTGTTGCTCATTGCCACACCAAGTTCATTCCCAGTCAGTCCTACTCAGAACATCTGGACATGTGAGCGGTCTTGTTCCTCTTGGTGGGAGAGGAAGAGTACTTTACTCTCCTCAGAAGGATATCCACATCCAAAATGGCCTGGTCTTTGGCTCTGTGGCAGTGTCCAGCGAAGCAGAGTCTTCTTTGTGCCACAACAACGACGAGATGTAAGGGATGCCTCCGTAAATCTGAGCTTCAGTTGGATGGTTCCTCCATGAAAGGTTCTGGACTCGCATGAGGAGTCTTGTGTATGTGTTCCGTCACACACTAAAACAGAACATAGACAGCTTGTAGGTCTGCTGTTTTAAATCGGCTTGTACTGTAGGTCTGCTGTTGAACCCACAATAGAGATGCTAGCATGTGGATGGGAGGGGTTAAGTTTTTAGTTTGTTTCAAGAAAAATCACACTTGTGTGAAGTGAGGGGCGCAGCGAGGGCAGATGACGTCTTATGTTGTCATTTACGGCCCTAAACAAACATTAAAGTCCATAGACTTGGCTGGCCTATGACGTAATTTCGGAATGCTGTGCATTGAAGAGGCATAGCGCCCCTCAAAAAGAAAAGGTGTGTGTGTGTGTGTCTGTGAGAGATATTTCTGTCTTGTTGGCCTGATCTCTTTAGTCTGTAGCATACAATGGTCTCTCTCTCACACACACACACACACACACACACACACACACACACACACACAGATCACGCACACACACACACACACACACACACACACACACACACACACACACACACACAACCACAGCAGGCCGCACTGACCCCCACAAGCACTGTTGTGTGTCACTGTGGGTGTGTGTGGGGGGTATCTACAGTATGCACGACTGCGTGTGTGTGTGTGTGTGTGTGTGTGTGTGTGTGTGTGTGTGTGTGTGTGTGTGTGTGTGTGTGTGTGTGTGTGTGTGTGTGTGTGTGTGTGTGTGTGTGTGTGTGTGTGTGTGTGTGTGTGTGTGTGTGTGTGTGTGTGTGTGTGTGCGCGCGCAATTTAAAAGGAAGTCAACATTGTCCTTGGAACGAGCCCACCCCCTCTGTCATCCTTGGAATGCCAGAGTCAGGAAACTGTGTGTCGTACGTACGTACGTACTGTACGTGCACTTTTGATATTATATTCTTTAGACTGATGCTAGAGTCTTGGTTTACCTATAGATTAGATTGAGGCACTACACTGTCTCTCCGATTTATAAGCCCATCTCCGTATCTGTCACTCCTCGTCCCTCTTATTCCCATATATGGAGATCCCTGGCAGTGATGTAAATAGGTTTTCAATGTAATGAGTCCCGGGATGCACAGGTGGTCATTCCAATGAGTCCCAAAAAATTCTTATGAGTCCCAAAAAAAATCACACCTGTGTGAAGTGAGGGGATGCAACTCCGTGTTGGGGTTCGCGGGGCGGGGGGTGTTCCAGACCCCCAGGAACACGCCCAGGGGGCCGGGCCGGTTCCGGCGTGCCGCGTCACGTCCGAAACGGTTGAGAATGACAGAGTTACCGTGTGGCGGCCCCTCTACTGTACTGTAATGTACTGGCACCCCCGAAAGCATACAGTTAATACGTGTGTGTTTGTGTGTGCATTAGGTTGCGCACAGATGGTGAAAAACAACCATGCTGTTTTCGTGCTCATACCCAGACACCCAGACACCCAGCCACCCACCCACACACATAGCTCCGTAAGGGAGTGGTTGCACCACTCAAAAATAATAATAATAAAACATTTTTTATTTTATTTTATAAAAAAAAAATATATAAACATATCAAATAGGCCTATACAGTATATTTATGTTAATGTAGGCTAGTAGTATTAGCAAGCACAACTCAGTAAGAAATACTAATAGTGGGCAACAGTGGATTTAACATAGCTTAAACCAACCAAAAGTTGTTTGCAGTTGCAATTATTATACTTAGTCAAAATATCGGCGTGTGTTACACAATGTGTGTTTCCCATTGAATCGGGTCTGCTTGTCACGCTAAAACATGTTCCCCTAAATATTTCTGTCGGAGGCAGCGCCGTTTAGTTGAGAGAGTTGCGACATCTCCGTTCACTGCTTATTCGTGGGGCTGCATGCGTCACTGATCACTCCATTGTCGTCACTCTCTGTCTCTAAACAGCTCTAGTCTAGAGGCTGCGCTGAGTGCGCTCAGTCAGAGCCAACATGGCGGCGCACAGCGCGCTGTGTTGACAATGTTGTTACAGACTAGTGGTTCTACAAGAACGATTCCTACGTGGATTTTATGTTTTATAACATAGAATGAGGTCGGATGCGGGCATGCAAAATGATCGTGTCCGTAGATTATTGTTTTACCGCATTTTTCCCCCCCGCGATTTCTTTTTTTTTTAACGTGGATTATTATTACTGTGTAGGCCTACATGCTGACTGAGTACAGTAGTGCATCCCAGGGACGCAAAGGATGAGCGCAGGTTGCGGCCCAAAACTATAAAGTGCGTTTTGGGACGCAAAACGCACCCTATTTACATCACTGCCCTGGTGTCATCAGTATAGGCCCATATATGGGAATTCCCCCTTTTGTGCCCGTATATGGAGCTGATTGATGTGTTTGTTCCTGATGCCATGACCACACGTTGATGTTAGACAACGCACTCTGGTATACTTTTCTACTTCTACTGCACAGAGCTGCCTTGGACCCTCTTTTAAGTTCGCCACCCTCTTACCTAAATGGTAAATGGTGCATTTATATAGCGCCTTTATCCAAGGCGCTTGTACCTTGCAAGGTACCAACCAGCACATCGGGAGCAATTTGGGGTTCAGTGTCTTGCCCAAGGACACTTCGACATGTAGACAGGAGGAGCCGGGATTCGAACCGCCGACCCATGGATCATTAGACGACCTGCTCTACCTCTTGAGCCACAGTCGCTACTCCTTCCACATTGACTCACTCAAGGTATAGAACTTTTAAAGAACTCGTGTGCTGTAGTATTTGTAACCCTCTCCAAAGAGCACCTGTCTGCAGTTTTTCTAGGCCTGACGTCGAATAAAATTAAAAAAAAGTCTTCTGAAAGAATATAATATTCGAAGATTTGTGCCACATTTTCACGATTTTTCAAAAATAGCAGACCTACAAGCTCGTAGCGCGCCACTCGGTGGCGCGCTATGAGCTTGTAGATCTGCTATTTTTCAATAGCTAAAGTATAACATAATGCTTAGTTAAAACACCAAAACGGGTTCCCGTCCAGAATGGGTTAAGGACCTACAAAGCGCTTCTTCTTTTCTTCTTTCTTGGCACTCCGGTATATACGTCATCAATAGTCATAACCAATGATGATGTCATTTGACAACAAGTCGTGTGTGCGATATTGTTGCTGAAGTCTAAACCCCCGTCGAGCGTGTTTGTGAGTGCGTTTATAATGAACGCTGCTCGTACGCTGAGAACCTCGTTCACCTTTGCTACGCGTCGTGAAATCGATCAAGTCGACCGCACGGTGATCGTCATCGTTGACCCATTCTGGACGGGAACCCCTTTTGGTGTTTTATGTTATACTTTAGCTATTGAAAAATAGCAGATCTACAAGCTCATAGCAAGGAGAAGAGGAGACGGACACACACGGCCCGTCCACCGTCTACCTGCAGGTGGCGCTCTGTGGGAGCAGGGCCGACGCTGCAGCTCTCTGCGTCTTCTCGGAGTTCAACAGGTAGCCTACCTGTTGAACTGTGGCGAGGGCACAGAGAGGCTCATGCTCATGCAGGGGCAGCGGTGGCTCAGGGGTAGAGTGGCTGGATGGTAACCGCAAGGTTGCCAGTTCGAACCCGGGCTCCCCCCAGAGTCGGTGTCGAAGTGTCCTTGAGCAAGACTCTGTCTGTAACCCCTAATTGCTCCTGGTGTGCTGGTTAAATGGTAAATGGTAAATGGTGCATTTATATAGCGCCTTTATCCAAGGCGCTTTACAGAGATTGTGCATTACATTCACCCATTCACACACACATTCATACACCGATGGCAGCGGAAACCATGCAAGGCACCAACTAGCGCATCGGGAGCAATTAGGGGTTCAGTGTCTTGCTCAAGGACACTTCGACAGTAACTCTGGGGGAGCCCGGGTTCGAACTGGCAACCTTACGGTTACCATCCAGGCACTCTACCCCTGAGCCACCGCCGCCGGTTGGTGCCTTACATGGTTTCCGCGGCCATCAGTGTGTGAATGGGTGAATGTAATGCACATTCCGTGGCTCAGCGGTCCAGGCACCTTGGCTGGTAATCCAGTCTGGCAGTGTGCCGCGGGTTCGACTCCCGATCCCGACGGCCTTTACTGCATGTCATCCCCCCATCTCTCTCCCCATTTCCTGTCAGTCTACTGTCTGTCCCTCCATAAAAAATATAAAATAAAGGCGAAAGCCACAAAAAAAAACATTAAAAAAAGAAAGAAAGTTGAAAGCCACAACAAAGGTCCATTTATTCATTCTGCATCTGAGCCACGGAACCACCATTGATTTTAGCCTCTCAGACCCAAAACTAAAGCATATTTTGTTATTGTTACAATTCCATACTGTATTGGAACTGTATTGAGATGTTGATCAAAATAACAATTAATGTACATTATTTTATAGACTTCTTGTAAATTAAGTAATGCGGTTGTTTAACAGCAATTTATCTCCCGAGAGCGTGAAATGAAACCAAATGGACCGCAAGGGTCCATTTGGTTTCATTTCACTCTCTCATGAGTTAAATTGCTCATGAGGGTGAAGGGTTCTATAGGCTGGAGCCTATCTCTGTGTTTCTATAGGCTGGAGCCTATCTCTGTGTTTCTATAGGCTGGAGCCTATCTCTGTGTTTCTGTAGGTGAAGGGTTCTATAGGCTGGAGCCTATCTCTGTGTTTCTGTAGGTGAAGGGTTCTATAGGCTGGAGCCTATCTCTGTGTTTCTGTAGGCGAAGGGTTCTATAGGCTGGAGCCTATCTCTGTGTTTCTGTAGGCGAAGGGTTCTATAGGCTGGAGCCTATCTCTGTGTTTCTGTAGGCGAAGGGTTCTATAGGCTGGAGCCTATCTCTGTGTTTCTGTAGGTGAAGGGTTCTATAGGCTGGAGCCTATCTCTGTGTTTCTGTAGGTGAAGGGTTCTATAGGCTGGAGCCTATCTCTGTGTTTCTGTAGGTGAAGGGTTCTATAGGCTGGAGCCTATCTCTGTGTTTCTGTAGGTGAAGGGTTCTATAGGCTGGAGCCTATCTCTGTGTTTCTGTAGGTGAAGGGTTCTATAGGCTGGAGCCTATCTCTGTGTTTCTGTAGGTGAAGGGTTCTATAGGCTGGAGCCTATCTCTGTGTTTCTGTAGGCGAAGGGTTCTATAGGCTGGAGCCTATCTCTGTGTTTCTGTAGGTGAAGGGTTCTATAGGCTGGAGCCTATCTCTGTGTTTCTGTAGGTGAAGGGTTCTATAGGCTGGAGCCTATCTCTGTGTTTCTGTAGGTGAAGGGTTCTATAG
>NC_136806.1:14957619-14960119 GCF_951216825.1 Electrona antarctica
TGCGTGTGTGCGACTGCGCGTGCACATTTTGTATAGTGTTTTGCGTGCATGTGGTGGCTGTGTCTGCTGCTTGAGGCTGTGTGTGGTATATGGGTGTATGCATCTTGTGTGTGTGTGTGTGTGTGTGTGTGTGTGTGTGTGTGTGTGTGTGTGTGTGTGTGTGTGTGTGTGTGTGTGTGTGTGTGTGTGTGTGTGTGTGTGTGTGTGTGTGTGTGTGTGTGTGTGTGTGTTTAGCCTGATCAAAGGGTGAACTCCATGAAAGTTAAAAGAATCCGAAGGAAAAGAGGGACCGGAATCTGCTGTTAATTTCTGCTCTCTCTCTGTCTCTCTGTCTCTCTCTCCGCCATGTGTCACATCCACCCACGGCCCTGGTGTTGGTGGTTGGAGGGGGGGGCTTTCATCAAGGACCACCGCGGCATATACGTTTTTATGTAGGTTTTTTTATGAGCCTTAGAACCCCTTAACCCTGGAGATGTCAGTGCCTTATTGCTCTATATGGAGCAATAGACACTGACACCGCCAGAGTCCGAGGTTCCAATCCCTCTAGCAACTTGGTCTTGGTGCAGAGAGTCTCCAGACGGATTGGAACCTCTGTCCCGTGGCAGTGGCAGAGCCTTTGAGTCTCCAGAGGGATTGGAACCTCTGTCCCGTGGCAGTGGCAGAGCCTTTGAGTCTCCAGAGGGATTGGAACCTCTGTCCCGTGGCAGTGGCAGAGCCTTTGAGTCTCCAGAGGGATTGGAACCTCTGTCCCGTGGCAGTGGCAGAGCCTTTGAGTCTCCAGAGGGATTGGAACCTCTGTCCCGTGGCAGTGGCAGAGCCTTTGAGTCTCCAGAGGGATTGGAACCTCTGTCCCGTGGCAGTGGCAGAGACCCTGCTGTGTTCCAGTGGTACTCGGTCTCAATGGTGTTCAGAGCAAGGACCCCCAAAATGACATGTATTTGTCCGCGGACGCCCGTCTGACAAGGTTCTGTGCCGCTCAGAAGAGGAAAACAAAAATACTTTCAAGATACTTAAAGATAAAAAGAGGTACAAATTGTAGATTTACAAGCTCACAGCACGCCACAAAGCGATGTATGAATGAAAAAATCGCTTTGTGCCGCGTTAAGTGGTTAAATGATCAGCAGTTATCATGCTGGGGACCCCCTGGGACCACCTTTTAGGACCCTTTGCAGTGTTAGTGCCTTGCTCTATATTCACTGAGTTGCCTAGGGATTCGAACCTCCGACCCTGGCGGTGTTGGTGCCTTATCCCTTTAACAATCTGCTAAACCAATTAGTAGAGCACTTTTGGAGTCATTATTTTTAATTGACGTACACATGGTCATGTTTTATGCGTTTTTTTCCTTCGCCATCGTGCAACATGGTTAAGTATTAATGCGGGTAATTGCAACAACCACCGCTCTCGTGAAATATGAAAACGGGACCATCGAATATTCTAAACCTTCTGCGATTCTGCCAATAATCATACTTTTCGAGACATGCACACAAGGAAGGAATCGCGTGACGTTGATCCCCTTCCCCTATTCGCTATTCGCTATTGGCTCATTCTAGGACATGGTTTACTGCATGTATAGGCAGAAGAACGGGTGTAACCGCAGGTCTAGATGGGTTATTTTCCCACGCAGCCCTGATTTTCCCACGCAGCCCTGAATCAGACCCTTCTAGTCCTCGCCAGCCAAACGTCTGGCGTGCCGCCTCATCATCGCCCCCAGGAACACGGTCACGGCCACGCTGCCGGACAGACACACGGTGGTCACCACCACGCACACCGTGTGCAGCAGGGGCTTGGAGGGCATGGGGCCGGGGGGCAGGGTGGGCAGCGCCAGGGGAGGCCTGAGCGTCTGGGGAGGAGGCGCGGGGGCCACGTGGAGTCGGAAGGTGAACCGTGACACGAGCGTCGTCGTGGTTCCGCTCAGCAGCAGCTCGCAGCGGTACGTCCCCCACTGCTCCAGCAGGACCTGGTTAAGCACCATGCCTGACTCCTCTGTCACCAGCAGGGGTTTGAAGTCGCTCTCGGCGGGCGCGTGCGTTCCCTCGGCCCACGAGTAACGGTACTCCTTCCTCCCCGAACCCCCGACCGCCGCCACCAGGCTGTGCCACGGCAGGAAGCAGTCCAGCACGACCTGGTCGTCCTCCGTGGCCCGCACCACGCGCTCCCCGCAGTCCAGCTGCTTGGAGCAGTCCTGGAGCTCGTTGGGGCAGACGCCACCGTCCATGCGGCAGCGCTTCACCTTCCGATGGAGCAAACCACACTCGTTGGGGCACGCTCCTCCCCTTTCGCCGACAAAGGCCTCCAGGTGTTTCTTCAGGATACGTTCGCCTCCCTTGTTAGACATCATCCTGATGAAATCATGCCATGTTGTGGTTTCCTTAGAGGCGAATTGTCTGAATTCATTTTGGAATTCAGTGGTGACTTTGTACAGGGTGGTTGGATCAATGACTCCATCGCTTATCCTAGCGGCCCAATTGAAGTACTCTTTATATGCGGTATCCCTTGCATC
>NC_136806.1:14962619-14987619 GCF_951216825.1 Electrona antarctica
CTACATTCTCTAATTATGTAGACTTCTTGCAAGATGTTTAACAATAAATAATTGAACTCTTGAGAGCGATAAAATGAAACCAAATGGACCCATACGGGTCCATTTGGTTTCATTTCACGCTCTCAAGAGTTAAAGTTCTCATAAGGGTTCATTTGGTTAATACCAACTCTCCATCATTCAGCATGGGGAGGGACCACCTGGATCCCCCTCGAGGACCACTGGTGGTCCCCCGGACCACTGGTTGAGTCTTTTAGGTCCGTTGTAGCAGAACCTTATGAAGCTATTCACGTGTTGTGGAATGAATGTCCCGCTGGGATAAATGGTACCCCCGAAAAAAAGAAGAAGAAGAAAAAAAGAAAAGAATAAAGTAAAAGCCAGCTGTTGCTAGTTCTGGTACAGGATGTGACACAGGGTGTTGTTTGAAACCAGCACGCACGCACGCACGCACGCACGCACGCACGCACGCGGACAAATCGCTAAACCTAACCTCTATAAATCTAATCCTAATCATAACGCCAGCCTGAATCTTTTTTAAATGTACCTCTAAGAAGGTATTTTTTCTTTACCATTAAAATTAACCATTTTTTCTTGTGAGGATGAGGAAAATTGACCTCACAGCGCACGCACGCACGCGCACACACACAGTCGGTACTATAGTAGGTTTTAATGAGGCAGAGTGAGACATTAGATTTACTCAGAGTCACGCTGCTGTGCAGGAAACATCACCATGCAAAAACAACATACTCTCTCACACACTAGCTCTGTGACTCTGTCTCTCTCCTCTCTTCTCTGTCTCTCTCTCTGTCTCTCTCTCTCCTCTCTTCTCTGTCTCTCTCTCCTCTCTTCTCTGTCTCTCTCTCTGTCTCTCTCTCTCCTCTCTCTCTGTCTCTCTCTCTCCTCTCTTCTCTGTCTCTCTCTCTCCTCTCTTCTCTGTCTCTCTCTCTCCTCTCTTCTCTGTCTCTCTCTGTCTCTCTCTCTGTCTCTCTCTCTCCTCTCTTCTCTGTCTCTCTGTCTCTCTCTCTCTCCTCTCTTCTATGTCTCTCTCTGTCTCTCTCTCTCCTCTCTTCTCTGTCTCTCTCTGTCTCTCTCTCTCTCCTCTCTTCTATGTCTCTCTCTGTCTCTCTCTCTCCTCTCTTCTCTGTCTCTCTCTGTCTCTCTCTCTCCTCTCTCTCTGTCTCTCTCTCTCCTCTCTTCTCTGTCTCTCTCTCTGTCTCTCTCTCCTCTCTTATCTGTCTCTCTCTCTGTCTCTCTCTCTTCTCTGTCTCTCTCTCTTCTCTGTCTCTCTGTCTCTCTGTCTCTCTCTCTGTCTCTCTCTGTCTCTCTCTCTTCTCTGTCTCTCTCTGTCTCTCTCTCTGTCTCTCTCTGTCTCTCTCTCTTCTCTGTCTCTCTCTCTTCTCTCTCTATCTCTCTCTCTGTCAAACTCAGTTTATCTGGCTGCAAGGAATGTAGCCTAAAAGACACACACACACACACACACACACTACACACTACACACATCATACCTGCCTTCACGTAACAGCAACAAGGGTGAGTGTGTGTGCATGTGTGCGTGTGTGTGTGTGCATGTGCGAGTCTGCATGCGTGTATGCAGTTTTTTCCAGGCTGAACCCCCGGTGATCCCGTGCCCCGTCACTGAATGAATGGGTCCGCTTGATTGGCCAGGTCCATGTGTTCTGTTTACCCAGAAGCCTTTGGGGTGGAATGTTTTGCGTTGCTCAAATTGAAACATTTATTTAAGACGCACAGCGAGCTGAATGGAAGCTGTGCTTCCCAAATACCTTTGAAGTACTCGAGAGAGCCAAAGGTGAACTGGACACTGCATAGTCAACTACGTACTGTATGTTGGGTTCAAGTGCTTAACGATTGTCACTACGATCATTATTTCTTTCCCTCTTATTTGCTATGCCGCCGGCACAATCTTGGCCTATGCCAAAGATGCTTAATTTAGGAAGATAGCCAAACCCATGCTTCACCCACTATAGGTGCACAATGGTACACAAATGATCCCTTGAATGTTTAGATTTCAGAATATTGTGTGGCTTGCGAGTCGCGACAATTGGGTCCAATATTTAGTTCAGTGACCAACCATGGGGCTAAAGAATGGTTCAGAAACGGTGTTCACGGTCACACTCACGTTGGAATGAATATAGACTCACTCCAACCTGCTTCTTCTGGTCTCCGGAAAGGGGCGACTGCATCAATCAATCAATCAGTCAATCAGTCAATGAATCAATCAAATTCTGCTCTCTAAACGGTCTCCACCTGGTCAGCCGGGGTGTCTGATAACGTGTCCAACCGTGTAAACTCCCCCCTGTCAGGTGAAAAGAAGTCCGTTGCAAGTTGGCAGAGGGAGTGTAGTGCCCAGGATTACATCGACAATTCACCAATCGACAATTCAGTCCCTGACTGACTAACCAGCAGGCTCTTTCTGCCTTGTTCCGCCCTGGTTCCACCTTGTTTATGATGAATTTGCTAAAACATCATTTCTGGAAAAAACTACAAACAGAAATGAGATGCCCAGTCACCATGCTGCACCTGTGATGTTCCTGTTTACTGACACCAAGTTTAAAATAAGAATTGAATCCACAGAATATCAATACGAACAAACTGAAAAACAGACGTTATTTCAACGGTAGTGGATGGAGAGAAAGGATTTTTGTCCAACCAAGAAACGTCAACCAATGTGTGCGAAGAGGGGCACAACCATGGGCGGGACTTGACAAAGGGTGAATTGACACTGGGGGAAAAAAAATAGGTGTTACAACAATCGTGGGATTTAATTATATAAATCACTCAATCAATCAATCACTCCTTGCTCTCTCTCTCTCTCTCTATCTCTCTCTCCCTCTCTCCCCCCCGGCAGGCCCTCCGTTCGTGTCCCAGGTGGTTCAGGAGCGCCAGGCGGTGCGTTGGGGTGCGTCGGTGCGCCTGCTGTGCCCCGTGGAGGGCGACCCCCCTCCCCTGGTGCTGTGGGTGAAGGACGGCAGGAACCTGCACCCCGGGGGAGGGGCCTGGCCGCGCCACCGCGTCCAGGCCAGCCACAGGGGGCGGGGCCTGAGGATCCGCAGGGTGGAGCTAGAGGACGCCGGCCAGTACGTGTGCAGAGCGACCAACGGGTTTGGCAGCGTGGCCGTCAATTACACGCTGATCGTCATAGGTGAGATGCACGCACACACACACACACACCGAGCTACACCAGAGAATGTGCACGTGATGCATGCACGGCCCGTGAACGCACAAAACGCTCACATGGCTACACCAGATCTGTGGGCGTGCGCAGATTTGCTCCACTGTCTCCGTTTGGGAGACTATATAATACGTGCGCGTGGTGGACATATACGCACATAAAACATAGAAACAATCCTATTTTTAGAGCATGCATATCCAGGGTCAGCTCTATCTGTGCGTCTGGTGTAGGCCGGCGTCATTGACATACATTGGATCTTTCCAAAGGCGATGTATACGCGAGCAGTAAATGCGACGCACAGACGCGCACAGACACGCTCTGTGTAGCTTGGGCCGTTACACACTGATTGTGATAGGTGAGAGATACAGACACACGCACGCACACATGCATTTTTGACCAACAGATTTGAAGCTGCATCCAGTATTATGCGCTCTTCCTCTTCATTGTACATGAGATTATGGTGTACTGTAAGTATAGCCTCGGTACCCAGGGTTTTATTTTCGTGTTGCTACGGCTCAAAAAATGAAAGCCTGGAGGAACGCGAGACATTTCTGATCGGTGAACCAATATTTCTCCAGCGTTTGCTCCAAGCGTGCCCGCCCCTCTAGAGCAGAAAGCACGCTGGCTGGGCCAGGCTATGGTGTAAGGAGTATTGTGTCAAGTTCAAGTATTGTGTACTCCCCACCTCCCCAACTCCTTTAGCATTGTGTTAGCAGATAGCGTTGTTGTTGTCAGGATAATAGCATTGTGTTAGCAGATAGCGTTGTTGGTGTCAGGATAATAGCATTGTGTTAGCAGATAGCGTTGTTGGTGTCAGGATAATAGCATTGTGTTAGCAGATAGCGTTGTTGGTGTCAGGATAATAGCATTGTGTTAGCAGATAGCGTTGTTGGTGTCAGGATAATAGCATTGTGTTAGCAGATAGCGTTGTTGGTGTCAGGATAATAGCATTGTGTTAGCAGATAGCGTTGTTGGTGTCAGGATAATAGCATTGTGTTAGCAGATAGCGTTGTTGGTGTCAGGATAATAACACACAAGTAATGTTTTGGGGTCGTGTCAGACAGGATGGATGGTGTTAGGTCTCCAAAAAACGCACCAACATTTGACTTTCAAATGTGCCTGACTGACTGTGTGCGATTGTCTCAGCCCTGTGGAACGCAGCTCTGCTGCTGCCGCTGTTGTTGTATGTATGTGGCAACCCCCCCCCCCCCCCCCCCCCCCCCCCGGCACCTTAGTTGTGCTGAAACCAACATTTTTGAGTAATTTCTAAACGTCACCGGAGTGGAGGCTGCCATGTTGCCTGCGCGACCACACACATGCACACAGACATGCGCAAACTCATGTTTGTATTGCTATAGGCCTATACTTGACGCTGAAAAATAGCCGATCTACAAGCTCACAAGCTTTACTGGCATGCAATGAACTAAGTGTAAATTATGTTTAACTCTAATTATGCATGCACGCATACACGCACGTACACACGCACGCACGCACGCACACACACACTCACAGACACTATACTATACACTATACTATACTATACACTATACTTGACGCTGAAAGATAGCCGATCTACAAGCTCACAAGCTTATAGAGCAGCTATGTTTCTGTACATGACACTGGGCAACTAAGTGTAAATCATATTTAACTCTAATTACGCACACACACAATCACACACACGCACGCACACACACATACACACCTCTGCTTTTATCTGCACACACTGTAAACAATGTTCCTTGGCTAACCTCACCATTTAATATCATCACCTTCAATATGGCCTCCTGTGTAACACGATCACTTACACGTATCGTGTCAGAGAGTGTGTGTGTGTGTGTGTGTGTGTGTGTGTGTGTGTGTGTGTGTGTGTGTGTGTGTGCGTGTGCGCGCGCGTGCGTGCGTGCGTGCGTGCGTGCGTGCGTGCGCGCGAGACGTACTTAATTTACAAAAAAACACAAAAGGTAAAAATATGGATAATTTTTTCCCCATAGGCCTACATATGGTTCATATTTTTTGCAACATATCACTTTACTTGAGTATATGGGTACTGTCTATTGCGTGCATGCGTGCGTGCGTTCATGTGTGTGTGTGTGTGTGTGTGCGTGCTTGCGTTCATGTGTGTGGGTGCGTTTTCATGTGCGTGCGTGCGTGCATGTGTTCGTTCGTGTGTGTGTGTGTGTGTGTGAAGAATCAAGCTTTTGTTCTCGGGGGGTTGTGGAGACATGGCGCTTCGTATGCTATAGCGAACACGTTGTAAATCGGCATGGCAACAATGCGGCCGCCTGTTTGTCGGCTAAACGAAACCAGACGCATGCTCATAAAAGTCCCCCTAGCAAACAATCTATACATGTACACACGCATGCACAGACACACACACACCACACGCACACACACATACACACACGCGCATGCACGCAGTCACACACACCACACACATGTTTGTATTACTATACTTGTGAGGACATCAACATTTTAGTGTGTATTTATTCTGAACGCTATTACCCTAAAGCCGAAAATAGCTCTCGATCTGCAAGCTCCAAGCTTGTAGATCTGCTATTGGCGGTGCGTGAATCAGCGCGATGCTGACATGCGACTAGGAGTATAATTCAGACATAACTCTTAACCTCAACCCTGAACCTATAATCTCTAAACGTCCAATCCTAACCACAATATGTGTTTACACACAGTTTCTAATGTAGGCGTTGAGCAGACGCTCTTAATCCAGAACGATTTACAGTCAGCAAGAACAACACGAGGTAATAAATCAAATGCATGGAAAGTCACCAAGAATCATATATAGGTAAGTAAACCTATATATATTTAGTAAAACACTAAAAAGTGTAATATCAAAGAATCAATATATGTAGGCTACATTAAAACTGTACAAACTGGATAAAATGGTAAATGGTGCATTTATATAGCGCCTTTATCCAAGGCGCTTTACATAGATTGTGCATTACATTCACCCATTCACACACACA
Organism: Electrona antarctica; assembly: GCF_951216825.1. NCBI lineage: Eukaryota > Metazoa > Chordata > Actinopteri > Myctophiformes > Myctophidae > Electrona > Electrona antarctica. The sequence continues at coordinate 14,968,788 of NC_136806.1, forward strand.
TTCATACACCGATGGTGGCGGAAACCATGCAAGGCACCAACCAGCACATCAGGAGCAATTAGGGGTTCAGTGTCTTGCTCAAGGACACTTCGACACTAACTCTGGGGGAGCCCGGGTTCGAACTGGCAACCTTGCGGTTGCCATCCAGCCACTCTACGCCTGAGCCACCGCCGCCCCCTAGTGGCCACTCTACCCCTGAGCCACCGCCACCCCCTAGTGGCCACTCTACCCCTGAGCCACCGCCGCCCAGGATGCCAGGTCAACAAATGGACCTGGCATATGTCTACAGTGGTTCCCAAACTTTTTCACGTCAAGGACCCCCAAATTGACACTAATTAGCCCGCGGACCCCCATTTGAAAACAATTGGTTAGAGTGTCTGCCCTGAAACTGGGAGGCCGGGGGTTCGATCCCCGGCCGGGTCATACCAAAGACTGTAAAAATGGGACCCACTGCCTCCCTGCTTGGCGCTCAGCATCAAAGGGTTGGATTGGGGGTCAAATCAACTAATGAAGCACGGCGCACGCTGCGGCTCCCTGCTGTTATAATAACAACAACAAAAATCATTAAAAGTTGAAATTTGGAGATACAAGGTTTCTGCCCGACAGCAACAATATTATCACTTTTTTTTGCCAGGGAATTCTTCAAAATAAAGGCGTTAGAGTGCCAGCAGATATGACAGATTTTACTCTGAAAAGCCCCTCCCTTCCGTTCCAAAACCAGTAGGCATGCCTCTCCTTACCTCACCAGGAAAGCAACAAGCCGCGTCAAGAGAGCTAGCCATCGCGCAGAAACCTTGTATCTCCAAATTTCAACTTTTAATGATTTTACTATAAATGAATGGCTTACCTCGTCATACCACAATATCACACAAAAGTTGAAAAAAAACAGCCGAACTGCAAGCTCACTACGTGTCTTTTTTGTATTGCCCGGCTATGGGGGTGCGCACGCTCTTCCGACACACCATTGGACCGACATGCGGAAACAACGATCGGATTAAGGCTGGTAAACATGCGTTAAGGTTGGCGACCGGATTAAGGTTGGTGAACATGCGTTAAGGTTGGTGAACATGTGTTAAGGTTGGTGAACATGTGTTAAGGTTGGTGAACATGCGTTAAGGTTGGTGAACATGCGTTAAGGTTGGTGAACATGTGTTAAGGTTGGTGAACATGCGTTAAGGTTGGTGAACATGCGTTAAGGTTGGTGAACATGTGTTAAGGTTGGTGAACATGCGTTAAGGTTGGCGACCGGATTAAGGTTGGTGAACATGCGTTAAGGTTGGTGAACATGTGTTAAGGTTGGTGAACATGTGTTAAGGTTGGTGAACATGCGTTAAGGTTGGTGAACATGCGTTAAGGTTGGTGAACATGTGTTAAGGTTGGTGAACATGCGTTAAGGTTGGTGAACATGCGTTAAGGTTGGTGAACATGTGTTAAGGTTGGTGAACATGCGTTAAGGTTGGCGACCGGATTAAGGTTGGCGAACATGCGTTAAGGTTGGTGAACATGCGTTAAGGTTGGTGAACATGCGCTGCTCCCGTGCTTGCGGTTATGGTTAGGTTAGGGTTTGAGGTAGGTTGTCGTTCTAATGACAGTCGGATCAATAGTATGTCGGAACTAAAGCCTGTACGCCCCGGCTATCACATTAAATAAATGCACTAAACGAAACCAAACTGAAGTAAAACTAAACAAAAAAAAAAGTGAGCGGCGCTCTTATCATCATGCATCATCATAGTTACATCACATTCTGTGCTCAGCCAATCACCGGAGCACATTCCGTGCTACATACACACACAGTCACACATACACACAAAGGTGTGCATAAGAGGAGCGCCGCTCAAAAATAGAAGTCACAGGAGCCTCTCGTATCCTGCTTGTTTTTCGATAACAACAACATCCACCGCTGACCTCATTCAGCAACAAACCTCCTGAAGTCAAGCCCGGTCTCGTCGCACCGTGCGCGTGCTGTCTGTGACTGCATACTGTACACACCGTGCGCGTGCTGTCTGTGACTGCATACTGTACACACCGTGCGCATACTGTCTGTGACTGCATACTGTACGCACCGTGCGCGTGCTGTCTGTGACTAATCTCCTCCACACATCACTCGTTGCTTTGTGTACCGCAAACACAGATGTGATGATAGCAGACGCAGCCTGAGAGTCCTGACGGAAGTGGAGAGACACGGCATGTTGGTATGAGCTCCACTCTCCACAGAAGTCCAATATTATCCAGTGCTGTAGCCTACTTTACCCATTTCGACCTGATGACGATTATACAGTACAAATGTCATGACAGTTTTCTGAAAAACCCATGTTTCTATGTCAGTGGTCAAGGACCCCAAATACAGTATATATGTATTTGGCCGCCGACCCCCATCTGAAAATATGTTGTTCCAGGGATCATACTGACTCACCTGCCAGTGAGGAGCCCCCACCGGGAGGACGTACTGTTGTATCCTACTGACTCACCTGCCAGTGAGGAGCCTCCACCGGGAGGACGTACTGTTGTATTCTACTGACTCACCTGCCAGTGAGGAACCCCCACCAGGAGGACGTATTGTTGTATCCTATACTGACTCACCTGCCAGTGAGGAGCCTCCACCGGGAGGACGTACTGTTGTATTCTACTGACTCACCTGCCAGTGAGGAGCCTCCACCGGGAGGACGTACTGTTGTATTCTACTGACTCACCTGCCAGTGAGGAGCCCCCACTTGGAGGACGTACTGTTGTATTCTACTGACTCACCTGCCAGTGAGGAGCCCCCACCGGGAGGACATACTGTTGTATTCTACTGACTCACCTGCCAGTGAGGAGCCCCCACCGGGAGGACGTAGAGCCTTCGCCCTAATCTTTCCGTCCTACACTCCCTGTTGACAGGTGCCTCCACAACCCCCAGCCCGTAGGAATACATGCAATGGCAAATATCCCTGCTCGGTGTCCCTCCCCCGAAAACATGTCAATTCTGAGAGTGTGTGTGCGTGTGCATGTGCGTGCGCGTGCGCGTGTGTGTGTGTGTGTGTGTGTGTGTGTGTGTGTGTGTGTGTGTGTGTGTGTGTGTGCGTGTGCGTGTGCGTGTGCGTGTGTGTGTGTGTGTGTGTGTGCGCGTATGTGTGTTTGCGCGTGCGTGTGTGTGTGTGGACTGGAGGGAAAATCCACAAGATGCTGTTAAATGGTATCTGGTGACACCCAATAATCCCGAGAGTTGTCACGGTGATCGGTCTGGCCTCGCCGGGACATGCTCAGAGAGACGCTACACACACACACACACACACACACACACACACACACACACACACACGCACACACACGTGAAGGTGTAACATAATCCTGAAGGCTGACGTCTGCTCATAATGATTTGTCTGCCGCTGATATGACAAGACTACGTTAAAGCTTTTTCATTCCAGACAAATAATACAAGAAAGACAAAAAGAAAGAGGGGGAGTTGCCAGGGGAGACGGATGAAAATACACAACCACAAACACATAATTGTGGTGCCTTTTTTTTTTTTTACAGTCTCAGAGCTGTAGACCTGTAAGAGTCCATTTGCTTCCAGGGGTAAAAAACAAACAAAGCAACAACTAGAAGGCAAGTCAGACAGACAAATTGGCTGTACTGTATCTGCCTCTGTTGTTGTCGTGTGTGTGTGTGTGTGTGTGTGTGTGTGTGTGTGTGTGTGTGTGTGTGTGTGTGTGTGTGTGTGTGTGTGTGTGTGTGTGTGTGTGTGTGTGTGTGTGTGTGTGTGTGTGTGTGTGTGTGTGTGTGTGTGTGTGTGTGTGTGGGGCCAACCTCTAAAACAGTGGGTGGTTGTGTAGTGTACCAGTGGAGCAGCAGTTTTACAGGCAGCCCCCTCGCAGAGCTGTGGGTATTTGTTTTTTTAGAGACAGCCCCCTCGCGGAGCTGTGTGTATTTTTTGTTAGAGACAGCCCCCTTGCGGAGCTGTGGGTATTGTTTTTTTTATAGACAGCCCCCTCTTGGAGCTGTAGGTATTTTTTGTTAGAGACAGCCCCCTCGCGGAGCTGTGGGTATTTTTCCGGTGTTTACAGTGAACAGATCGCAGAACGACTTGAAGACAGGCCTGTTGCGGAGCTCTGCCACCGTATATATATATACTGTTAAGTGCTTCCCATACCTAGTTCAGCTGCAGCACTGTGGAAAGAAATAACGCACCTGAGATTGATATAAACTGATTTATAGATTTATTATATTTGTGTAGATTATCGTGAGATTTAGTACGTGGTATATATCAGAAACCAGCAAATCAGAATCAAGTATTGGGACCAACCGTTTTAGAATTGTTGTATTTTCATTGCAGCTCCACAGGCTTCAGAACACAGAGAAAACCCCAGACCACAGACTGAATGTTCAACATTCAGGTTGTTTGGGTGTAACTGAGGTCATAAAACCAAAGGGAACATTTGACATTCATTGAAAATCAATGAAATTGAATGAAAATTAATACCACGAAAGCTTTCAAATACGGTACAAAGTGTGTCCCGTATCAGTTAATTACGCACAGGTCCTGGCTGTACTCCTGGTGAGAGCAGGAGTGGACCTGGTGAGACGTAGGAGGGGCCGGGCAGGAGTCAACCCACAGAGCCTAGTCCCTCCACATGCCAGAATTGTGCCTCTCAGTCCCGGCATAGTAGTTCCGGGAGTGGTTCCAACGAATTGTGTGGCCATGGTCTTTCCCTAGTGGGTCTGATCGAGGGTAGCTACTGGGACTTAAGTCAGGACTTGATCACCCTGGCTGGGTCACCCAAGTGAGGGGTATGATGTTCGCGAGACCCGAAACCCCGATGACCTTGGGATACATCACTGAGGATACGTCCCAGGTGCATCCATGCGATGTATTTTTGTTCTGAGGTACTGGACACGTCTTTTCGTTTCCAAATACAGGACGTATTTTACGGGACTGGTCGTGGTAACCCCTAACCATGACTCCGCCGGATGAAAGACGTTTAGCTTCACTGTTGTTTCACAAACTGTGAACTTGGGAACTCAATACCGCCCCCATCTGGTGGAGTCAGGTTAGGTAACCCCGGCGCTGCTTGGATAATCCTGGTGACGTCCGGGAGATCTTGGACGAGGTGCTTACTTAGAGGGCCTGGTGGTGTGGTTTGGGGGGCCTTTGTTCTTTGTAAGTAGGCACAGACAGCCTCCGCCACAATTGACTCTAAATTACAACCCACCGCCGTGTGCACGTGTGTGTGTGTGTGTGTGTGTGTGTGTGTGTGTGTGTGTGTGTGTGTGTGTGTGTGTGTGTGTGTGTGTGTGTGTGTGTGTGTGTGTGTGTGTGTGTGTGTGTGTGTGTGTGTGTGTGCACGTGCGCATGTTTGTTTGTCTGAGGGGATGATGATTGTGATCTCAGTGCAGATTTTCATATTCATAAGGGGCAATTGAAGTTCTATAACACGCGCACGCACACACATGCACACACATGCCTACACACTAAATTATGTTATGCCTTGAACCACATGAAACCTCTCTATTAACCCTACCACACACACACACACACACACACACACACACACACACACACACACACACACACACACACATCTCCGTGTCTGTCTGACTGTCAGTAATCAGAATGAGCAATTAGATCGCTGTCACATGTGGGAGACATGAGCTGTTGTCCTGCATTACAGTGTGTGTGTGTGTGTGTGTGTGTGTGTGTGTGTGTGTGTGTGTGTGTGTGTGTGTGTGTGTGTGTGTGTGTGTGTGTGTGTGTGTGTGTGTGTGTGTGTGTGTGTGTGTGTGTGTGTGTGTTCGTTCGTTCAGAAATGCCAGTTCAAAGCACAGACACATGTGGACCTCAACAAAAGCATGCCATAGATAAAGAGACACATTAGGATGCGGAACGAGAGACGGAAGTAGGGGTGGGTGGTGGGGGTGCGGGGGGAGTTGGAGTGTGTGTGTGTGTGCGTGTGCGCGTGCGTGCGTGCGTGTGTGTGTTTTTACGATGTAAAGGGCATGAATACCAGAACGTTCGCGTCAGAACACATGTCTTCTCGAGCGTTGATCCGACGGAACTAAAGTTAAACCCGTTTAATAGACCTGAGGACGATTCTACAAAATGTCTTCTAAATCATGAGAGTTTTCAGAAAAACCTCACGTTTCTAATGGCAATGGTTTGTCATACAATTTACAATTTACAATTTAGGCATTTAGCAGACGCTCTTAATCCAGAGCGACTTACATTAGGCAGGAACAAGTATGGGAATACATCACATATATAAAATGCATTTATCAAGAAACATGCGTAAGCTAAGAACGTAACTAGAACATATCTATATAATGACACTATACATATTAACTATACATATATACTATACTATGCTATACATATGTAGGCTACTATGATGTGCTATGACTATACAATGCAATTATTGTGCTGTCTACATGACATGCTATAAGTCTGTTTCAAATGCTATCTAAGTCTAAAAAGTGCTATCTAAGGGGGTAGGATAAGTGCTATGGGCCATGATGGAGTCTGAAAAGGTGGGTCTTCAGACTACGGCGGAAGATTGGGAGTGATGCTGCAGTTCTGACTGCAACGGGGAGTGCATTCCACAGTTTTGGGGCCAGAAGGGAGAAGAGTTTGGGACGTGTGGAGCGTTGGCCCGGCGTTTTTAGTGAGGGTACTTCCAGCTTTCCTGCGTTGGCTGATCTGAGTGCGCGGGAGGGTTTGTAGGGTTCAATCATGCTTGCAAGATATGGGGGAGCCATACCTTTGGTTGCTTTGAATGCCAGCATCAGAGTTTTGTATTCTGTGCGGGCAGTGACTGGGAGCCAGTGCAGGGAGCGGAGCAGGGGGGAGACATGTGAGAATTTTGGCTGGTTGAAGACCAGACGAGCTGCGGCATTTTGGATCATTTGGAGAGGCTTAAGTGCACATGCCGGTAGGCCAGTAAGGAGCGAATTACAATAGTCAAGTTTTGACAAGACTGTTGTCTGGATTAGGAGCTGCTATTGATGTCAAGGACCCCCAGAATTATCTCTATTGGGCCGCGGACCCCCATCTCAAAATATGTAGTTCCAGGGACCCCCCAGAAGCAAATATTTTAGTTAAAAATGTTGAAATATATTTTCAAAGATTTGCACCACATTTTCACGATTTTTCAAAAATAGCAGACCTACGAGCTTGTAGATCTGCTATTTTTCAATAGCTAAATTATAACAATGTTTAAAACACCAAAAGGGGTTCCCGCCCCAAAATGGGTTAATAGACCTGAGGACGATTCTACAAAATGTCTTCTAAATCATGATAGTTTTCAGAAAAACCTCACGTTTCTAATGTCAGTGGTTCTCAAAGTTTGTCATGTCAAGGACCCCCAAAAACTATGTAATTGGCCGCCGACACCCATCTGAAAATATGCTGTTCCAGGGACCCCCCCCAGAAGCAAAGATTTGAGTTGAAAACGTTTCCTGTGAAAGTATATATTCGATGATTTGCGCCACATTTGCGCAAAAGCTCAAAGCTGGAGTTTAGTGTGTACTTGGATATAGACAGAGGTGTTTGGAAATACCTTATGTTCTTCCAAGCATATTCCTGCCAAAAGGGAGATCTTAAATAGTTGAAAATGTCTTTAAAACTCTGATTCCACTCATTTCCTTGTATAATTATTCTCAATTCTTTATCCCATTTATCCTTAATGTATATCCAATTATCCATCCATATCTGGGCATGCCTGACAATGAACTCCATATATGGGCATAAAAGGGACACATACATAATAACTGGGTTGGGCATACATTTCCAACTTGCATCGTTCCAAGTAGGCCAGTGCCCAACGGGCACCGCTCTAGTGTATGAAATAACTCTAACCATGAACGCAGCGTCCGACAAGAAGCAGTTTTAATGAGAAATAGGTCAGAGGTCATCATAGGCCTAAAATATCACTTCCTATGACAAGGAAACATCGTGTGCGTGTGCGTGCGCGCGTGCTAATTTAACATTCTAATTTAACTCCTTCCTCTGACTCCCACACAGACTAAACAGACACACGCACGCACGCACAAACACACACACACACACACACACACACACACACACACACACACACACACATGCTCACACACACGCTCACACACACACACAGGGGTGTATTCTTCTAGGAATAGCCGTGCTGTCATTGGGTTGGTACAACATTGTGATTTTGGCTGACAAAACGGTAGACAATGACAGACCGCTGAGACCCAGAGAAATAAATACATATGGCCTCTGTCACTGAGACCCAGGGAAATAAATACATATGGCCTCTGTCACTGAGACCCAGGGAAATAAATACATATGGCCTCTGTCACTGAGACCCAGGGGAATAAATACATATGGCCTCTGTCACTGAGACCCAGGGAAATAAATACATATGGCCTCTGTCACTGAGACCCAGAGAAATAAATACATATGGCCTCTGTCACTGAGACCCAGGGAAATAAATACATATGGCCTCTGTCACTGAGACCCAGGGAAATAAATACATATGGCCTCTGTCACTGAGACCCAGGGAAATAAATACATATGGCCTCTGTCACTGAGACCCAGGGAAATAAATACATATGGCCTCTGTCACTGAGACCCAGGGAAATAAATACATATGGCCTCTGTCACTGAGACCCAGGGATAAATACATATGGCCTCTGTCACTGAGACACAGGGATAAATACATATGGCCTCTGTCACTGAGACCCAGGGAAATAAATACATATGGCCTCTGTCACTGAGACCCAGAGAAATAAATACATATGGCCTCTGTCACTGAGACCCAGAGAAATAAATACATATGGCCTCTGTCACTGAGACCCAGAGAAATAAATACATATGGCCTCTGTCACTGAGACCCAGGGAAATAAATACATATGGCCTCTGTCACTGAGACCCAGGGAAATAAATACATATGGCCTCTGTCACTGAGACCCAGGGAAATAAATACATATGGCCTCTGTCACTGAGACACAGGGATAAATACATATGGCCTCTGTCACTGAGACCCAGGGAAATAAATACATATGGCCTCTGTCACTGAGACCCAGGGAAATAAATACATATGGCCTCTGTCACTGAGACCCAGAGAAATAAATACATATGGCCTCTGTCACTGAGACCCAGGGAAATAAATACATATGGCCTCTGTCACTGAGACCCAGGGAAATAAATACATATGGCCTCTGTCACTGAGACACAGGGAAATAAATACATATGGCCTCTGTCACTGAGACCCAGAGAAATAAATACATATGGCCTCTGTCACTGAGACCCAGGGAAATAAATACATATGGCCTCTGTCACTGAGACCCAGGGAAATAAATACATATGGCCTCTGTCACTGAGACCCAGGGAAATAAATACATAATATGGCCTCTGTCACTGAGACCCAGGGAAATAAATACATATGGCCTCTGTCACTGAGACCCAGGGAAATAAATACATATGGCCTCTGTCACTGAGACCCAGAGAAATAAATACATATGGCCTCTGTCACTGAGACCCAGGGAAATAAATACATATGGCCTCTGTCACTGAGACCCAGAGAAATAAATACATATGGCCTCTGTCACTGAGACCCAGGGAAATAAATACATATGGCCTCTGTCACTGAGACCCAGGGAAATAAATACATATGGCCTCTGTCACTGAGACCCAGGGAAATAAATACATATGGCCTCTGTCACTGAGACCCAGGGAAATAAATACATATGGCCTCTGTCACTGAGACCCAGAGAAATAAATACATATGGCCTCTGTCACTGAGACCCAGGGACATAAATACATATGGCCTCTGTCACTGAGACCCAGAGAAATAAATACATATGGCCTCTGTCACTGAGACCCAGGGAAATAAATACATATGGCCTCTGTCACTGAGACCCAGAGAAATAAATACATATGGCCTCTGTCACTGAGACCCAGAGAAATAAATACATATGGCCTCTGTCACTGAGACCCAGGGAAATAAATACATATGGCCTCTGTCACTGAGACCCAGGGAAATAAATACATATGGCCTCTGTCACTGAGACCCAGGGAAATAAATACATATGGCCTCTGTCACTGAGACCCAGGGAAATAAATACATATGGCCTCTGTCACTGAGACCCAGAGAAATAAATATATATGGCCTCTGTCACTGAGACCCAGAGAAATAAATACATATGGCCTCTGTCACTGAGACCCAGAGAAATAAATACATATGGCCTCTGTCACTGAGACCCAGGGAAATAAATACATATGGCCTCTGTCACTGAGACCCAGAGAAATAAATACATATGGCCTCTGTCACTGAGACCCAGGGAAATAAATACATATGGCCTCTGTCACTGAGACCCAGGGAAATAAATACATATGGCCTCTGTCACTGAGACCCAGGGAAATAAATACATATGGCCTCTGTCACTGAGACCCAGGGAAATAAATACATATGGCCTCTGTCACTGAGACCCAGGGAAATAAATACATATGGCCTCTGTCACTGAGACCCAGGGAAATAAATACATATGGCCTCTGTCACTGAGACCCAGGGAAATAAATACATATGGCCTCTGTCACTGAGACCCAGGGAAATAAATACATATGGCCTCTGTCACTGAGACCCAGAGAAATAAATACATATGGCCTCTGTCACTGAGACCCAGGGAAATAAATACATATGGCCTCTGTCACTGAGACCCAGGGAAATAAATACATATGGCCTCTGTCACTGAGACCCAGAGAAATAAATACATATGGCCTCTGTCACTGAGACCCAGGGAAATAAATACATATGGCCTCTGTCACTGAGACCCAGGGAAATAAATACATATGGCCTCTGTCACTGAGACCCAGAGAAATAAATACATATGGCCTCTGTCACTGAGACCCAGGGAAATAAATACATATGGCCTCTGTCACTGAGACCCAGGGAAATAAATACATATGGCCTCTGTCACTGAGACCCAGGGAAATAAATACATATGGCCTCTGTCACTGAGACCCAGGGAAATAAATACATATGGCCTCTGTCACGTGGAAACCTTGTAAGTAAAAAAAAAAAAAAAAGAAGCTTGGTGGAAGTAAAAGTATCAATAAAATACTCCAATGTAGAAGTATACTGCGTTACATGTAAAAAATAATTTTTGAAAGAATTTAAAATTTTCTTCAGTAAAAGTATAAAATATTGGCATCAAAATGTAGTTAAAGTACCAAAAGTAGAAAGTAGTCATTATGCAAAATGTATAATGACTACTTTCTCAGGGATAAACAAATAAGAAATAAACAAATCACCCCGGAGATTTTACTCATATGGATATGAAGCGTCGCCTGAAGGCTGACATGTATAAGTATAGAGTAACAATAAACGCTAGTCAAAACAACCCAAAGACTATACATTTCCGGGCTGCTTCCCGTCGCACACAACATAAAAGCCCATCGCTTGTTGTCTTGACGGAGCGTGACGTATTTTAGTAACGACATTGATTTCAGACCTGGAAGTAAGCGAAGCAGAGCCACCCTGGTAAATGGTAAATGGTGCATTTATATAGCGCCTTTATCCACGGCGCTTTACATAGATTGTGCATTACATTCACCCATTCATACACCGATGGCAGCGGAAACCATGCAAGGCACCAATCAGCACATCGGGAGCAATTAGGGGTTCAGTGTCTTGCTCAAGGACACTTCGACAGTAACTCTGGGGGAGCCCGGGTTCGAACTGGCAACCTTACGGTTACCATCCAGCCACTCTACCCCTGAGCCACCGCCGACCCTGCATCACAAACAATGCATAAACGATGCAGAGTCCCCCTGACAGATAGCCTACCTATAGGATTACAATACCCAAAAAGAAATAATAATCCTGAGGTCTATACCAGCATAGATAAGGGCTAGAGCCTACAGCGCACTTCAAATACAGTTTGGTTTATTACATATGTTACCAACATGGCTATGATTTAGGATGCTTATCTGCTTAACGTTATTTTTATATTAAAGTCCATTATACTGTACGTATTCAGCATCATCTGACGTTTATAACAAACCAGACCGAAATCGGTTGAAGATTTAGCAAGTTATGGTTATTTAAGTACATGCACCATTAGACACTACCGACTCGAGCTGACTGTAACAAGATGGTCGCGACGTTGCTCTCCATTGGCCAGCAGCGCGGGCGAGTCATCTAGCCTTTATTTTATGTCTATGGTCTATATACCACTGGTATCTGGCACAAACCCCATGCACCACTCTTATTTTGGCCTTTCTTCTGACTGCTGGTTTCATCTCTCTGCTATAATTGACAGCTGTCATCTTGGAGAGAACCTTTGATGGGGACCAGCCCTTACCGCCATACGGACATCAGACGTTTTAAATTACCCCTCATCTTTCAATTCTTCAAACTACCAGGTTTTTGCAAGACTGTGACCGCGCTGTCTGTAAAAACTCTGTATACAGTCAATCATTGCTGCTGTCTAGCGGAGACCTTGTATCTCCATATTTGAGCGTTTTATGTTTATTTCCCTAAACCCTGGAGGAGGAGCAAAACAAATGGAGGACTAGAAAAAAAGGAATCCCGCACACGCCTGATGCCTGATGAAGGTCTGAACGGCCGAAACGTTGCTCAATAAACTGCTGAAGAAAGTGTGCGGGATTCCATTTTTTTCTAGGTGTGCATAAGGACTATTTTATTTCCCTGAAGCCTAAAACACTAAACCCAACGTTTGTCACACCATCATCACTAAACCCATGTATATTTTACCCGATACTATATTCCTTAAAAGATATTTCTCATCAAAATATATTTGAGTACAGCAATAGCCCTACATTTGAGGTAGTCTTCTTTAATATTTCAACATGAAAGATTTATATTATGGGGTCATATGGGGCGTGCTAAATTGGTGAAAAATGTGGGTATTATTTTAAAAGAATATTTTAAATAAAATAATGGAGCTGGGAACTTCTCCTTTGGCCAACAAACAAACAAACCTACAGTACCATCTAATGATGTCACAGAGCATCCTGTAGGTACCCAAGGACCCGACCACCTCAGACATCAGCAACATTATGAAAATCACATAAACCTAATATTGTCAGGGTGAAAATCCCCCGGGTTTAGTGTTCTAGGGTAAATGAACGCCCTTACTCCGTCACAGGAGAGAGAGAACATCTGTGTTCTCTCTGACTCTGTCTCCTTTCCAGGTTAAACAGTGACGTTACGCAGATGCACATCTCTCTCTAGAACAGGGTTTCTCAAAGTGGGTGCCTCAGAATACTGATAATATTTGGAATTCATCAATGTCACTTGCAGTTACTTTCTTTCTTTCTTTTTCACTCGGTGCATTCTTTTTGTGTACTGTCCACAGTACACAAGGGGCTCGGCTCTATCTTGCACCACCCCCCTTATCCCTATATTTATTTGCCATTTTTTACTATTTTGAAAAACCTTTTAAAATAGTTCAAATAGCCGATCTACAAGCTCACAACGTGTTGATGTAGATGGGCTATTTGAACTATTTAAAAAAATGTTTTTAAAAACAATAGTAAAAAATGGCACGTTTAGGGTTAATATATTGTTTCTGTCGGGTGGAATCCTCACACACTTTCACTTTTCAGGATTCAAATTCAAAAACCGCAAAACTACCAGATCTACAAGCTCAAACCGTCCAAAACTGTTACTCTTCAGGATTCAAATAAAAAAACAGCAAATGTAGTACACCAAGCAAGCAACAGCAGATCTACTAGCTCAAAACCAGTCGATTCGTGCCACATTTCGAGCTTGTCGATCTGCTACTTTTGATGCTTTTGTGTGACGCTGTATTCAAGTAGGGCATTACTTTATACGGGAAAAAATATTGGCACATGCAGCTAAAGTGTGTGCAGCCACTTTGATGTCTCATAACGGCTTTCTTCCCGCGACAGCAGGGAACGAAACTCGGGAAGGGAGAGGAGGGGGCACCTCAAAATACGCTGAAACTCGGGAAGGGAGAGGAGAGGGGGCACCTCAAAATACTCTGAAACTCGGGAAGGGAGAGGAGAGGGGGCACCTCAAAATACTCTGAAACTCGGGAAGGGAGAGGAGGGGGCACCTCAAAATACGCTGAAACTCGGGAAGGGAGAGGAGAGGGGGCACCTCAAAATACGCTGAAACTCGGGAAGGGAGAGGAGGGGGCACCTCAAAATACGCTGAAACTCGGGAAGGGAGAGGAGGGGGCACCTCAAAATACGCTGAAACTCGGGAAGGGAGAGGAGGGGGCACCTCAAAATACGCTGAAACTCGGGAAGGGAGAGGAGGGGGCACCTCAAAATACGCTGAAACTTGGGAAGGGAGAGGAGAGGGGGCACCTCAAAATACGCTGAAACTCGGGAAGGGAGAGGAGGGGGCACCTCAAAATACGCTGAAACTCGGGAAGGGAGAGGAGGGGGCACCTCAAAATACGCTGAAACTCGGGAAGGGAGAGGAGAGGGGGCACCTCAAAATACGCTGAAACTCGGGAAGGGAGAGGAGGGGGCACCTCAAAATACGCCGTGCGCCTGGCTCTGCTGCATGCCTGGGTTCTAGTCGGCCCGTATATTTATTTTTCTCTCCGCTGTGCAGGGCTCTCAAGGTTGAAAAGGTTTGAAAACAAAAAAAATAAAAGTTCTGATCCCTGGAGTTCTCTTTTAAAAAGGTGTGTGTGTCAGAGAAACATTTCCTCTTTAATCAACAGTGTTTAACTAAACTCTTAGCGACTCGCGCTGCCCTCCTGAGCCTCTGTGTGGGTCTGTTTGGTTTTAGCCGGGGGCCCGACCGGGGTCCGGGGCACCTCCCCTCCCTCTGGGCGACAGAGGAGAGGGGCCGCGGGGGTGGGGGGGGCCTATAGCTCTCCTCTCCTCTCCGTGGATCAATAGTAAAAGAGACCGCTGTTTGACTGAGGCCCTTTTCAGTGCCGTCTCTGCCGCTTTCTTTTTTTCAGCATTTTAACCCATTTAGGCTTGACCTCAAAATTAAAAAAAAAATCTTTTCAAAAATAGCAGACCTACAAGCTCGTAGCGCGCCACTCGGTGGCGCGCTATGAGCTTGTAGATCTGCTATTTTTCAATAGCTAAATTATAACAATGTTTAAAACACCAAAAGGGGTTCCCGCCCCAAAATGGGTTAAAATAGTGAAATACCGGTAGTGCTATTCACTACTGTTGTGCAAAGTAGGGCATTCAATTCATGAAAATAATAATAATAAATAAATAAATAAACACAACATCACACAGGTGGAAACCTCCAAAGTCCAAAAAACAAAACTGTTCAAATTCAAAAAGTAGTGAAAGTATAGCGGATCTACTGTACACGTCGATTCTTTTGCCCCGTTTTGAGCCTTGCGGATCTGCTACTTTTTTTTCTTCTTTTTTTTTTAACTTTGTTTTTTTTTCAGTTTAGGCAACTTCACAGAATTAAAAGCAGACATTTTTCTTACAACTGCTTTTTTTCTTTTTTTTCACAACCTCAGCTGTTTCATACTTTCACAGAATATATATATATATATATTATACAAGTATTCACAATAAAACAAGGAAATAAAATACTACAAGTATTCACCATAAAACAAGGAAATAAAATACAAGTAGCGAGACAAAAACAACAGAGCGTTCGACAACAATGGGAAGAGTATGACTGTATGAGCACATCAGAAGGTCTGGGGAGAAGTGTATTCAGTGAGTGGATCTGCTACATCAGAAGGTCTGGGGAGAAGTGTATTCAGTGAGTGGATCTGAAGGTCTGGGGAGAAGTGTATTCAGTGAGTGGATCTGCTACATCAGAAGGTCTGGGGAGAAGTGTATTCAGTGAGTGGATCTGCTACATCAGAAGGTCTGGGGAGAAGTGTATTCAGTGAGTGGATCTGAAGGTCTGGGGAGAAGTGTATTCAGTGAGTGACTGTATGAGCACATCAGAAGGTCTGGGGAGAAGTGTATTCAGTGAGTGGATCTGCTACATCAGAAGGTCTGGGGAGAAGTGTATTCAGTGAGTGGATCTGAAGGTCTGGGGAGAAGTGTATTCAGTGAGTGGATCTGCTACATCAGAAGGTCTGGGGAGAAGTGTATTCAGTGAGTGGATCTGAAGGTCTGGGGAGAAGTGTATTCAGTGAGTGACTGTATGAGCACATCAGAAGGTCTGGGGAGAAGTGTATTCAGTGAGTGGATCTGCTACATCAGAAGGTCTGGGGAGAAGTGTATTCAGTGAGTGGATCTGAAGGTCTGGGGAGAAGTGTATTCAGTGAGTGGATCTGAAGGTCTGGGGAGAAGTGTATTCAGTGAGTGGATCTGCTACATCAGAAGGTCTGGGGAGAAGTGTATTCAGTGAGTGACTGTATGAGCACATCAGAAGGTCTGGGGAGAAGTGTATTCAGTGAGTGGATCTGCTACATCAGAAGGTCTGGGGAGAAGTGTATTCAGTGAGTGACTGTATGAGCACATCAGAAGGTCTGGGGAGAAGTGTATTCAGTGAGTGACTGTATGAGCACATCAGAAGGTCTGGGGAGAAGTGTATTCAGTGAGTGGATCTGCTACATCAGAAGGTCTGGGGAGAAGTGTATTCAGTGAGTGGATCTGAGTGTATTCAGTGAGTGGATCTGCTACATCAGAAGGTCTGGGGAGAAGTGTATTCAGTGAGTGGATCTGCTACATCAGAAGGTCTGGGGAAAAGTGTATTCAGTGAGTGGATCTGCTACATCAGAAGGTCTGGGGAGAAGTGTATTCAGTGAGTGGATCTGAAGGTCTGGGGAGAAGTGTATTCAGTGAGTGGATCAGAAGTGTATTCAGTGAGTGGATCAGAAGGTCTGGGGAGAAGTGTATTCAGTGAGTGGATCAGAAGGTCTGGGGAGAAGTGTATTCAGTGAGTGGATCAGAAGGTCTGGGGAGAAGTGTATTCAGTGAGTGGATCAGAAGGTCTGGGGAGAAGTGTATTCAGTGAGTGGATCAGAAGGTCTGGGGAGAAGTGTATTCAGTGAGTGGATCAGAAGGTCTGGGGAGAAGTGTATTCAGTGAGTGGATCAGAAGGTCTGGGGAGAAGTGTATTCAGTGAGTGGATCTGCTACTTTTGATGCCTTTGTGTGACGCTGCAGTGTGATCAAGTATATAGTAAGAGAAATCTATGAAAATCTGGGAACTAAATCGTTACCAAGAAAGATCCATTCCAAGCATTAGTTTTGCACAAAAAACACTCCTTGGGAGGAAAACGGCCTCATAAACGTGATGAGGTCAGCACATTTGGTCAAGTGGATATGGCCTAATTTAGCCCAAGGAGTGTTTTTTGTGCAAAACTAATGCTTGGAATGGATTCAGAATCATGAAAACCCCCTAGTTTCATATGTCACATGCTACTTAAAGATTGATGAAATTAGGACTTTTTTGCCTTATATAGGATGTTAAGGGTTTGGTCACATATTATGCTAATAACTCAATTTCCCACGGGAGTTGAATTTCAAACTTTTAGTACATGTTATTAGACACCTTTAGAAACACATTGGTGAAGAAATTTCTTGGTAACGATTTAGTTTTCAGATTGGTGAAATACCTGATAAAATGCCCTTACTAATAGGGACGTCGATTTCAAGTTAAAATATGGACATAAGAGAGGTTTCTGCCCGACATCAGCGACTACGTTTCCACCCAAAACTGCCAAGTGAGTTTCAAGCTGACTTTTTGAAATATTTACAAAGAAATACGCTTGAATTTCCGCCAGCTTTACACACACGCCATCCAACCTATTTTGCGAGCGACGACAGCTGTCTTTGGATATTTCACTAATGCGGTACAGTATACTCGCTTCAACGCAACGCACCTCAAATACTTGAATGGAAGCATAAACCCACAGCACGTTTTGGAATGTTTATAAAAGTGTATTTTGGTTTGAGCCCCCCGCGCGCGGCCCCCGGGCTAGCGTCGGGGCTTAAAGGAGGGCAATGTCTGTCCCAATGTACGTCCATCTGTCCATCTGCCTCTCTGTCCCGTGCAGAGCATAGTGGTACCTTAGGCATATAACAATATATATTAAATAGATTTAACACATTGTTTGCTGTTGACGTATATATATATATACGTTTTATATCGCTTTATATGGATCTGAAATGGCACCGCTAAAAACAACTTTTAGCCCTGAGCCGGTTGCTATAGCGACGTCTTGCTCACCCCCGCACGCACAGAATGTGCTCCCGCAAGCATGCCTAGACTACTGTTATAATTAGGATCTTCTCTGGCTTTTTTCTCAAACTACGTCGCTGTCCGTTGTGCTAATCAGATCGGATCTGATTTCTGAATTTTCATCGCATCGCTATTGAAATCTAAACGTTTCTCGAGACGTGAGCTAGCGTGAGCTAATGCTAACATTAGCCTTTGCTTACAATGGAGGTCTGCGAGGCGCGTCTGCGAACGGGGAAAACGGAAGTACTTGAGTAGTAATCTCCCCTCTGCGATTAAATTGGAATTTGGGTCGTGTTGCAATGCAAACAGCAGAGGGCATGTACAAAGATCTTTGTAGAATTTATAAAACAAATATGTTTTTGTCATTTGCTATATTATACTGTATTGAACAGAGGACAAGAGAAGAACATTAAAGGAGAAAGAAAATACTGGATTTGTGTAAGAGAAATAATAATATCGTGAACCTATCGTGAATCGTATCATGAGTTGAGTGAATCGTGCATGCCCATGGTATTGTAGCATGACATTTTTTGGTTGCGTGTTTTGGTGGGTGTTTTTTCTCTTGGGGGGTTTAACTTGTCCCTGCTGTTTTTGCCCAGAACTGTTTTCACACTTTATTAGAATTCTGTGTTTATTATGGTGTTTGGAAGGTAGAATGGAGACGTTGGTGCATTCCTGTGGGGAGAGCCCATAGTG